>NC_065444.1:45165472-45468503 GCF_917563875.1 Diabrotica virgifera virgifera
GCAGGAGAGTAGAGGCTCCTATAAGAGCGCCCTCCAATTGACGCGGCACTTCATGTGAGGAGATCATGGCGTTCACATTACAAAATTCGACAATAGGGAACTTGTCAATTTTTTTTATTTATTTTTATTTATTATACTTGTCTACATATAGAAACAACACATACCAAATATCAACCCTTAAATCGCAATATTTAATTTACAATGAACATTTAAAGTTGTGATCGCCAGCTATCCAACACGAAAAGCGCATCACGCTATGTGACGTCACGCTGCTCTTTCCAGGATAAGAGAACAAAGAACTGACAACACTGAAAGATTGTTTGTATTTAAAGTTGACAGTTCGTTGATTTAAAAACATTGTGTTTTGAGGGTTAGATTTTGTTCGTGTATAATTTCTTTTTATCTGTGCTTTAATAATATTGATAATAATATTGCTTCTGGATGGAACCAAATCTGGATGGAAGCAACACAAAAACAATATTACAAATATTGTATACTTTCCATGTTTTCCAGTACCACTTATAAAACTCCCTGAATACTATTTATTCGTGTAAATTAATTATCAAAAACGTTGTTCACAGAAGACATGTGAGGATCATTTTAATGTGAGTATAAAAATCAGACTCTATTTTCATCTACATATCAGTTCAGAAAGTACTTACTTTATGTTCGCTTCTTTGCTACACAATGCAATAATAATAAATATAATGCAATTATATAATACCTAATATAATATATTATATTAATGCAATATACAAAATAATAGGTATTTACTACAGTATTACAAAGAAACTTATGTTTTTAATACTAATTATTCTTTTCAATTCTTTACGATTTTATGATTCCTTATGATTTTATCACATATTGTACCGTTGCAGCGTTGCAATACTTATCGCTTTCGCCCGTTTATAGGGACGATCAACAAACTGTCTGACGTCACAACCGATTCCGCCCGTTGAAAGAATAATTGAAATTCTGCAGTTTTTAGTTGCTTATATTTATTTCATAATAATAAAATATGAGTTTTTTTGTAAGCTGGGGTTTTTTTAAAAGCATTAAATAACGTTTATCAGTAATATTTTTAATATAATTTTTATGCAAGTTCCCTATTGAGGAGAAGAGAGGCGTTATCAGGTTTCTGACGGTGGAAATTGTTAAAGCGGTC
Source organism: Diabrotica virgifera virgifera (assembly GCF_917563875.1). Lineage (NCBI taxonomy): Eukaryota > Metazoa > Arthropoda > Insecta > Coleoptera > Chrysomelidae > Diabrotica > Diabrotica virgifera. The sequence goes on from NC_065444.1 coordinate 45,166,638, forward strand.
GCTATTCATCGCTGGATGGTGACCGTATATAGGGAAGACTGTCTGTCCGAGCAGTGAGAAAATGGAGTGTTCGTTTTCGTGCAGGCCGTGAGAGCTTGGTTGATGAACCGAGACCTGACCAGGCAAACACTGTTATCACGGCCGATGTCATCGACAAGGAGTGCAGCCTAAAAAGTTATAGTGAGAAGTGCTCGGCGTGTCACAATGCGAATATTGGTAGTGACGGTGGATGTCAGCGTTGTACCAGTGTGGACAATTGTGTATGGCAGGTTGCGTTACCGGAAGGTGTGTGGTTCTGACTTAATGAAGACCCCGCTTTCCTGGAGTGGATCGTCACTGGCTATGAGAGCTTTCGAGCCTGAGACAAAGCAGGACAGCATGCAGTGGAAGCGTGCGTCGTCACCTCCTACTAAAAAGCAGGCAAGGTGTTACTCACCGTCTTTTTCGACGTCCAAGGTCCGCTACTTATTTAATTCCTCGAGCACAGAAGGGCCATTCACTCCGATGTGTACAGTGAGACACTCCGAAGCCTACGCAGGTCCATCAAGAACAAAAGACCGGGGTTGCTCACGAAGGGTTGGGTTTTGCACCACGATAACGCGTCTCCACACGTTTCAAGGATCATACAAGCGAAAATTGCCAATTTTAAATGGGAGCAACTTGACAATGCACCTTACAACCCGGATATCTTCCCCTGCAATTTCCCAGCAGTTTTCCCATATGTTTCTCTGCAGTTTGGTCCCATGAAAAAACATCTCAGAGGGAAGCGCTTCGACTCGGACGACGAACTGAAGGACGCTGTGAGGAACTAGGTCTCGTCAAGGATACAGAAATTCCCATTAATCAAAGAGATCGTAGTATTCAGGCCAATGGTCTTCTTGTTCTTCTTCTTCTTGTAATAGGACTATGTCTTGGTTCTTCTGTTACAGTCTCTGCTGTGATCCGGAGCTCCAGTTCTCGTACCATCGTTTTTTGGGTCTTCCTATCGGCCGCTTGGTGTTGGGCTTCTGTGTCTTCGCCCATTGCGCCATACGTTCAGGATCCATCCGATCTAGGTGGTATCTTTACATAAGTGGTCGTGCTCTTGTCTATCTCACTACGTCTTGAACGTCTAGCTCTCTCAATGTGTCTTCGTTTCGTATTCTATCTCTTAGTGTAATACCTCTTATGGATCTTAGGGTTTTCATCTCTGTTATTCTCATTATTTGTTTGGTCGTAGTTGTCTCGGCCATTGTCTCAGCTGCGTATGTCATTACGGGTCTAACAATGCAGACTTTGCTTTCGGTTCTCATATATTTATTCCGTCAGATTATATCCCTCAGGAAACCAGATATTCTCGCTGCTTTCGTTGCCTGCTGTTTTGTTTCTTGCCACAGATGCCTGTCGCTAGATATTTCCACACCCAAGTATCTACAATCCATTACATGTTCGATTATATTGTCGTCCACTACTGGAGAAGACACAAGTGCAAGAATGGTCTATGTGGCATTTGCAAGTTATTGAGAAAAATTAAGTTAAAGTTTTTATACTAGAACTTTTTTACTATAAGATCTAAATATACTAAATTTATAGGATAGGTAGTCCTAAAACGAATTTTATTACCACTATTAAAAAAACTTAATTAAAAAAATATTTATTATATATTTTTTATATATAAAAAGTGTACATAGATCCTTTATGCACTTACATTTTAAAATTTACTGTGTACATAGATTCTTTACACTCTAGTAACTCAAAAAATATTATCTTTAAAACGTGTTTGGCTTTCTTGAAAGATTTCTAGGTTCGAACAACTTACTTTTAACATAAAAAACATGTTTTGAAAAATGTATCACGACGTAGACCCTTCATGCACTTATGTCTTCAATTTACATCTAATTGGGTAATTGGATATTACCATCCATTGGATTTTCTCTGTGGATAGTTTCAGGTTATATTTTTTGGCGGTTATTTTAAATTTTTGTAATAGGCGTAGTAAGTCATCTTCGTTTTCGGCTATTACCTAAGATTACATCGTCTGCGTAGCAAAGTATTCTCAATGGTTCGGTTAATCTATTTTGTATCCCTGATTAAATTTTTTAACACTACCTGTAACTTCATCCATTATTAAATTAAGTAGGCATGGACTGAGGCTGTCCCCTTGTCTAATGCCGACATTCATTTGGATTTCTTCCGTGAGCCCGTGTGTGGTTTTTATTCGTGTTTTGTTGGATCTCTTGAGCTCTTTGATTATGTTTCTATACCTCTGATCAATGTTTTTCTTTCCAAGGCTAATGAGCACGTCCTTCAATCGTACTTTGTCGAATGCCTGTTTCAGATCTACAAAGCATATGAACATGGGCTTGTCTAATTCTATTGATTTCTCAACTATATTGTCGCATGATGAAAATAGCGTCTATTGTAGATCTGTTGGGCGGAAACCCTGTTGTTCTTCCGATACACCGACCTTCTTGTATAATTTTTGCGATAGAATTTTTGTCGATAGTTTTGATGTAGAATTGAGTAGTGTAATTCCTCGGTAGTTCGTCGGATCTGTCTTTCTTTCTTGTAGATGGGTATTGTTAGACTCTCTCTCTCCATTCCTCTGGTACTGTCATGTTGTTTACAATTTCGGCCAAAGGCGAATACTTTAAATAAATATTTCAGTTATACCCACAAAGTCGTTTCGTACCTTTTCATTTGAATAACCTACGTATGAAACAGTTTTTCTCCAGAGCAGAGTACCTATAAATTTTTATAAAAGAAACCAAAGGTAATTAAATTAAAATTAATAAATTATACTTACTACGGCAGAAATATACGAGCGGCAACAAACTGTTGCTTCTCATTTCGTTGGTATCACATATTTCGGGAATTAACTTTGTAAATTATACAATGGATGCTGTATGACAAGTTGTTCATGAATACAAATAGGATTTACCTGGGGCTAGGATGCGTTAAGTTTCCTCGGAGGACAATTCCATGTACAAACACGGCAAAAGAGAAAAGCCGACATGGGGGTTTTATAAAACAACATCGCAGAGGTAGTGTATATTTGTTTTTAGGAACTATTGTTTACGTAGATAAAAGGTAACAATAGAGTTTTGGGATGAAATAAACAATTAGGAGGGGCGCTTTGGAAAAGTTAACAGTGTTAAGGCACTAGGTGTATATTTGCCCTCAATTTCTATAATACATACTTTAAAGCGATTTTTTTCTTTTCTCAACACAACTTGTAAAGTACATTCAAAATATCAAAAAGCCGGTATGTATCAATCTGCACAACCGATGTGGGCTAGTTTAAAGATGTATAAGTACTTGCATGCAGGGGCGATTTCTCCAATGGTTCACTTGTGCAGTGAACACCCCTTAAAAGTTCATTAAAATACAATGTTTTTTAATATCATAAATATTTTAATATTATTAAAATATTTTTTTAAATCTCATAGAATCATTAAAATTTAAAAATCCACAAGGAAGAACTTCCTGTAGTTAACTGTATACCATTAATTACAAGTGAAATTTAATAAAAAATTTTCTTCTTGGTAAAAGGTATATTAGTTTAAAAAGCCCTAAAGGGCTACAAACATATACACAAAACGTTTTCGCTCTGTAGCAAGAGCATCATCAGTGTTACCTAAAATAAGTATAACCATGTTAATTAAAGCAAAATGTTAAAGTTAAAATGATGACCAAGGTAAAAAGCAAAGTTTGGTTATACTTACAAGAACATGGTGAGCCAACCAAAAAAATGCAAAGGTCAAAACCTTTAAAAAAACAGACAAAAGTCTTATATAAATGAACACATCGAAAAATTCAAAGGATGTATAAAATTCCTAAGGATACGGCCCTAGGGCAACATATGACTCCCACACGTGGTAAGTGGGTCAAAAGGTAACTAGGTCATTATGTTATAAGAGGTGGTAGGCAACTAAGAGATGAGACTTCAAAAGCGAATCTCTCTGATGTCAGGACGACAATTGTCAATGATTGAAGTTTTATGAAATGTTGGTTACGCAGCTACTAAAATTAAAGTTATTTATTGTACAAGCAATGATAACAGCTAACATCAGTGTGTTGGAATTATAAAATTAAACCTGGTCTTCGTTTAGTGTCCAATCATAACCATTTCATTTACTCAACTCATTCATCCAACAATACATACAATTATTCAATTAAATTTCTCACATCAAGTTTTTCTATCAGCCCACCTTCTACTCACATCATCAGGTTTGTTTGGTTGTTTGGTCTCCTGAGTTCCCAGTCTCTCAATAATTATTATCATTAATTGTCATAATTGTGATATCAAAAAAATGTTTTTATCCACAACTTCATTTATCTATCCACCGTTCTTTTATTCTGTTTTACCTTTTAATTTAATTAAATAAACGCATTTTTAAAAAAATTTTCCCCATTTGCTCAATAATTTTACTCAACACTTAACTTCATCTGACCTCACTCAATACATAGCTTAGATACTTTTATCCAATTTTATTAATTTTTCTTTGCCCTAGATGTTATTTTAAATAAAAATTGCTTGTACAATAAATAACTTTAATTTTAGTAGCTGCGTAACCAATATTTAATAAAACTTCAATCATTGACTATTGTCGTCCTGACATCAGACAGATTCGCTTTTGAAGTATCATCTCTTAGTTGCCTACCACCTCTTATAACATAATGACCTAGTTACCTTTTGACCCACTTACCACGTGTGGGAGTCATATGTTGCCCTAGGGCCGTATCCTTAGGAATTTTATACATCCTTTGGATTTTTCGATGTGTTCATTTATATAAGAATTTCGTCTGTTTTTTGAAAGGCTTTGACCTTTGTATTTTTTTGGTTGGCTCACCATGTTCTTGTAAGTAAAACCAAACTTTGCTTTTTACCTTGGTCATCATTTTAACTTTAACATTTTGCTTTAATTAACATGGTTATACTTATTTTAGGTAACACTGATGATGCTCTTGTTACAGAGCGAAAACGTTTTGTGTATATGCTTGTAGCCCTTTAGGGCTTTTTAAACTAATATACCTTTTACCAAGAAGAAAATTTTTTATTAAATTTTACATTAAAATTTAACTTTATTTATTAATCATATTTACTTGCTCTACGCCGCTGGATGCACGTGGCAAAGTACAGATACTAAGCTCTGGTGCAGAATTCAAATTGAACCAGCCAGTACTCACTTACCCCTGTGTTAGAAAGAGAAATCTTAAAATCGGTGAAAAAGCATTTCGCCTATCTAAAACCGTGAGGATTTGTGCAGTGCACACAGAGACTAGTGCAGCGTTTCGGTTCACAGTTTGGAATTTTATGTTGAGGGATTTAGTTAAATAGGGTTAAATCTTAAATACAATATTAATAGTTTTATGATGGAGCCTTATTCAGTGGTATTTATAAAAGAAAATGCAAATAGTTTTGAAAATCGACTTCTTATAAAAACGAATGGTCGACTTCGGCCGGAGATAGGTACAAAAATGTGCTATACAAAGCAAAAAGTTTAACTTGTTGCTTTAATTTTGAACAGTATAAAAAAACTGCGTGGTTGTGCGGATGTGATAAACTACATTCTTCGTTTTGTTTTCCGTGTTTAGTATTTTCAAAAAATGAAACTATTTTTTCAAAGTGCACAAAAATGGGCGTTCGGGATTTATCTCATTTATCAACAAAAATTAAAAAACACGGATCCTCCCAAATTCATTTAAAAAATGAATTGCAACTCTCAGAATATTGATGTTCGCCAATTAATAGATTCTGGGTACAGGAAAAAAACGCGCCTTGCATTTTACCTCAATGGTGGCGTGGAAATGAATGCATTATTTAATCGAAATTAGTTACAGATTTTATGTATACCCACCATACATAAATAATAAAAAATGATTAATATTCCACATTTAAACAGGCGAAGCACTCACTATTGATAATTTTTTAACGAACGCCCATGCAATAAGTGAATATATAATTTGGTGAGAACCAGGAAAGTATAATAGTTTCACTAATCTGCTTAGGTCCCGCTGGGTTTTTTCCCCAAAAATTTTTCGCCTGTGCCGCAATTGCCCGCGGCTTTTATTCACCATTTCTATAATTACATTCCTTAATTGAACACCCTTTTTAAATTACCACGAGCCACCACTGCTTGCTTGTGCATGTGCATACGATTATATTTTACATTCTGTTACAAAAACATACTAAAAAGATTAAGGGCACAAGCGAGGTCTGAATGGAAGGACATCGCAAGACCTTCAAAAATCCAGGGTTATGATATCAAAAGAAGAAGATAAGAAGAGATCTTGACATTTTCTGAGAATCGTTGTCTTTTTGCGGCAGAACACATGTTCTCTAAACGACTTGAGGTCACCCACCGACAGATTTTAAGTTGATTAAGTTGAGTATGATTTATAATTTCTTTTTGATATTATTACAAGTAGGTATGATTTTTAATTTTTTTGAGATTATTTCGAGTATGATTTATTATAATTTTGGTGAAAATATTATGAGTACGTTTTAATTTAGATATTTTATGATTAAAATTATACATATTATATACAGGGTGAGTCATGAGAAACTGTACATACTCCTACCTCGTATAGAGGCTCCTATGGGGAATAACAAATGACCATTAAAAAGTATCTACTCCCATTGTTTAATAATATACAGGGGGAGTTTCGCATTTTGACAGAAATTTGTTTTCGTCATAATTTTTGAACGGTCCGATCGATGTGTCCCTTATTTTAGTCAATCGTTACTTAGCACCTAATCAACTTATTTATTCAAACTAGAAAAAAAATCAGGTCCGGCTTTAAAACATTAGTTCGTTTGGGTCTTAGAAAAAATTTCACTTTCACTTATTTCACAAAATACGCTTTTTGAAAACTCCAATATGAATTTTACAAATTAGACAAATAGGCAAATAAAATGGCATATTTATTTTTTTACCCACACGATTACTTAATTTTTTATAAAAAAATCAAATTTGAGTATGAATAATTAAGTTTGGTAAAGTGAACCATAGATTTAAAAAAATTTACTTTTATTACAAAAATTAATTTTTTTTTTTAAATATTTAAGTTATGTTACCACCCAATCAACTGATTTATTCAAACTAGAAAAAAATCAGGCCCGGACTTGAAACATTTGTTCGTTTTGGTCTTAGAAAAAATTTCACTCTGTATACGCTTTTTTAAAACTCTAATATGAATTTTACAAATTATACAAATAGGCAATTTAAATGGCATATTTATTTTTCCCCACACGATTACTTAATTTTTTATTAAAAAATCAAATTTGTCAAAATCGGAATTTTAACCTAAAAATGAAAAAAAAATGAAATCACGATTTAACTCGCTACAACTCTGTTCCATTTTAATATTTTGTTTTCTGAAATTTTTACAGCACATATCTCTTACCATTGTGAAGACTATGAAAATTGTTGTAGATTTTCAGTCTTCTTCTCTTAAAAGTTATGAATTTTTAAAAATAAAAGGTGCATATTCGTGAATTGCAAAGTTAAATCGCAAAAATTAAGTGAAAAAATTTAAAATTTATCTATTTGATCACGTCTATGTTAAACTATAGAGTCCAAAGAGAAGTGTTATGGGGAGTTTTAGATCTATACGTGTTATAAAAAAAATGGTGACACTTTTAATTTTAAGAAAAACGTTGTTTAATTTTTTTTTTTGATTTTTATGGTAAAAGTGCAATTTTGACGAATTTGATTTTTTTAATAAAAAATTAAGTAATCGTGTGGGGAAAAAATAAATATGCCATTTTAATTGCCTATTTGTCTAATTTGTAAAATTTATATTAGAGTTTTCAAAAAGCGTATACAGGGTGAAATTTTTTCTAAGATCCAAACGAACTATTTTTTAAAGCCGAACCTGATTTTTTTCTACTTTGAATAAATCAGTTTATTGGGTGGTAACATAAATTAAATATCTGTTTAAAAAAAATTAATTTTTGTAATAAAAGTTAATTTTTTTAAATCTATGGTTCATTTTACCAAACTTTTAATTCATAGTCAAATTTGATTTGTTTATAAAAAATTAAGTAATCGTGTGGGGAAAAAATAAATATGCCATTTTAATTGCCTATTTGTCTAATTTGTAAAATTTATATTAGAGTTTTCAAAAAACGTATACTGGGTGAAATTTTTTCTAAGACCCAAACGAACTAATTTTTTAAAGCCGGACCTCATTTTTTTCCAGTTTGAATAAATCAGTTGATTAGGTGGTAATAGTGTAACGATTGACCAAAATAAGAGACACATCGATCTGACCGTTCAAAAATTATGACGAATACAAATTTCTGTCAAAATGCGAAACTCGCCCTGTATATTATTAAACAATGGGAGCAGACACTTTTTAATGGTCATTTATTATTCCCCATAGGGGCCTCTATATGAGGTAGGAGTATGTACAGTTCCTCATGACTCACCCTGTATGTAGTGTATATTACGTGTAATTTGTAATGTGCAATTTAACGAACCAAAATTCTTATTTTTGAAATTAAAAGTTCATTTGTGTGTTCAGAATATTACGTATGAAACAAAAACATTTTTCGGTTGACAAATTGTGGTCCATACCACCCCCTATTTATCAATTTTGAAAGTTTAAGTAATCATTAAGTCATTATTTTTTGAAAATTCGCTTATCTTGGATCTGAAAATTTATTTAGATATTATATTGTTGTTGTCAGTTTATGCCCTTTTTTATATCTATAGTAATTTATAAATTTTTTTGAAGTTTATTTTTTTTTGATGACTTTATTCTGTTATTAACGATATAATTTTCTTGCGTTGTATAGGTAAGCACATTCATTTTAATAGTTTTGTTCATGAAACGATTTGATCGATTCTGTGAAAAAATTGAGCACTTTATAAATCTCTAGTTAAGATTTATTGCAGCCAATTGTTCAGTTTCCTAGAATTCGGTATTTTTTTGTTTATTTTTTATTCACACTGTGATTCGTCTGTTATCTATCTGTTATTAGTATTAATACCCACCCTCAAAGAACCTCTCGAGAATCAGCGGGCGGATGTAATTTCGGCCGGAAAAAGATCAGGTACCAAAAAAGCCGGTAGGTAAATTCGGCCGGAGGTTTTAAATTGCTTCCTTATCTCATAGGTATTTTCGGCCGCAAATCAAATAAAATAACAGAATGCTTAATATTAAAATATTTCTTTATTTCAATAAAATTATTACATCAACTTATTTCTATAACTTAAGTTCTCAACAGGGTGTCTAAGTTTTATTTACTTCTTATTCGTTTTGAACCGAAATTTTGCTAATTTTAAAAAATTAATATATTATATTATATATTACACAGTACAATTTTCAAAGGAGGAAGACCTAACGCTTCGTCAAAACCTAACTTTCGGGTATTAGAGTGTAGAGTACCCCAGGAGTGTAATTACCAATATTTTAATCTCATCGTAAACATCAACCCCTCGGCCGAAATTACCCCTGTCATAAATGGTACCCCTTGATTTATGCAGGTAGGCCAAGGGATTACCGGCCGAAATTACGCCCGCCGGAATCAGCAACGAGACCTTCGTATTGTTCTTGTGTTACTAAAACCACCTTTTAGCCGTTTCAATACTGCTCTGTTTTGAATTCTAGTAACTATACAATGCAAACTATAAACATTATCTACACTACCTACAGATGATCTACAAATATTGGTTTTCAATTAATATTCATATTGGTTTTTTAATTTCTTGGTAACGGACAATTTTTTTTTAGGTTTTTTGGATCATTCCAAATAAAAAAGATGTTAAGTGACTTTCTTTAAATGTGATAGTTTTCGAGATATAAGCGATTAAACATTTAAAAATTGCAAAAGCGGCCATTTTAACCCTCAAAAACTATGTGAAAAACTAAAAATTTCAATGTTACCAAGGTACGTAGATATTATATAAACATCGGTTGAAGAAATTAATCCCGAAGAGCTTTTTGCAATACAATATCGAAAACGTTACCTATAAAAAAATGTTTCAAAAAATTTTTGACCTATTGTTTACCCTGGCAACATGCAAATTTGTTACTAGTGAACCTTCTCAAGGAAGATGGTGAAAAAAAATTGAGTTCGAATATTTTTCTGCACATATATTTACGCATATTACATGTACATGCTACGGTTGAAAATAGTGTCGCACCCGCTTGATTAGCAATTAAAAAACAAAGGAGTTTTCGATACTGTATTGCAAAAAATTCTTCGGGATTTTATCAATTGATGTTCAAAGAATATCTACCTTCTTCGGAAACTTTACTTTGAAATTTTCAGTTTTTCACATAGTTTTTAAGGGTTAAAAATGGCCGATTTATCAATTTTTAAACGTTTAGCCGCTTATATGTCAAAAACTATCAACTTTAGAGAAAATACCTTTTTGTTTAAAATGACCTAAAAAACCTAAAAAACTTGCAAAAAAAATAATTTTACGAAAAAAACAAAAAAACTTTTAAAAAATTTTTGACTACTTTTTGACAACAAGCAAATTTGTTAAAAGATGACTTTTTCAAACAAGATGGTGAAAAAAATTGAATCTGAATGTTTTTCCGAACAAATGCGAAGCTACAACCTGAACTAATTAAGTTTTCTTATGTCCAGCTTATTTATCTTTTGCTTCATTTATAACTGATTAGCTTGTGTCAACAGTTTCATTTACTTTATTAGTTAATTGTCTATTCTAAAAATGTAATAAGTATGTAAAACAATATTGATTATTAGATAGTTGTTGAGTGTGAAAAAATTAACATGGTTATAGGCTATAATATCTGTACAGTCAGTTATGGTCACGTCATCCAAACGTTAAACGAAAGGTAGGGGAAATGGTACACGTACGCAAAAATCAATAAAATAATAAAATTTATGCAAATAACTTGAGCTTGTAAGCGCAAACAATGAATATAATAAATTTGGACTCGGCTAAAGTTTGTTTCTGTTGAATAAACGGCTTGAACGTTTCTAGAAATATGATGTATGAGGTCAATACTTTTATCTAAATGCTACATCAACTTTTCAGTTAAAGTATAAAGGTAGTTTTCAGATATAGTTATTTATATATTGTGTTTGAATGAAATAATATGCAGTCAGTTGACTATCATTCACAATTTATATAAGTATGTCGCGCCGGCGACAACAGTGGCTCGAGTGCCAATAAATGGAATCGATTCGTCTACACCAGATTAACTCTTCTAGTTTTTTAATATATTATAATGTTGATATTTTTTAATTTTGAAAAATAACGGTGGTTTTTCTTCTTCTTCTTCTTCTTCTTCTTAAATCAGACAAGACTTAGTATCTGGTACTTAGACGTATAAGGTCCTTGTACCATATCTTGCTTTTTCCTTAAACTCTCGAATGAGTCCTGTGGCCTTAACGAAAGCTAACAGTTTTCTTATTGGTAGTTCTAGGATCTCTTCTAGTTCAAACCTCAGTTGACCAGTGAATTCCTGCCTTACATCTCTTAGCACATGCTAATGGTACAGGATGTGTATGGCAGTCTATTCTTTCATTTCGCACCATGGTTCATTCAGCTTACCTACTTTGTATAGGTGGTTTATTAAACAGCATTGTCGTCAAGTCAATATTTCAGTGACCGGTTTGATCCCTCGTTTATTGAGGTTTATCAAATTTTTCGAGAGTTTTTTATCAATATTTTTGATCATTTTTTTAGTCTGGATTTGTCCTTGAATGGTTCTCCATTTCTTTTGATGATTCCTTGTAAGCCATTTCTGAACCTATTTTTTTTAAGCATCTTTAGTGATGCCACAGAAAGTTTCTGGGTCTCCAAAGGTTTTTCTCGAGTTATTCTTGTTTCGCCAACAAATCTGCTCGTTCACTCTCATGCACGTCATCATGACCCGGCACCTATATTAAAGACCAGGTTGTTGAGGAGATCTTTGCAGTTCCTTACCAGCTTTGCTTTGGTGAGTGAGTTCTTTACTTCCAGAGGTGCCACTTGGCTGCTGATAGGTGAATGATAAAACCTAAAATTGAAAGACTTAAGGCTTGATGTCTCGATGAGCTTATAGGAGTTGACTCATATATACTGCGAGTTTTCAATAAATTCTTGTGAAAAAATTTTGAAAGTTAACTTTCGGAATCAAAGGGTTAAATTTATGTATATTAGAGAGATTTTGCACCTCTTAAAATAACCGCTGATTTTGGCTCCGCTATGGTTAACTTTATTAAGCATAACGATTACGGCAACGTTAAAAAGCAGAGTTTTTGCAGCCTGTCAAGTAGGTTTGTCGTGTTATCGTTATGGTTATTTAAACATAACCTCACTTCACAACGTAATTGTAATTTTAGGCATATACTTGGACAGTTTTTGATATTTTAATTTATAGGTCATCAAAATTAGAATCTATGTAAATGTAATTTTACTGATTTTTTACATTCTGGCAACAAAGCAATTTAACCATTACTATAACGATAACGATAAGCACTACTTTAAACCTCCGTAAATTACGGAATCCCTTATGTTTAATAACGATAACGGATCATATATTCGCTACTGCGCAGACGTAGTATAACGATAACCATAGCTGAATTGCAAAATAAGAGGTGCAAAATCTCTCTATTATGAAGAATAGTAGTGGCAATATTAGCAGGACTGTATTAAAATTTTATATAGAATCTATATAAAATCATTATATAACGTACACAAATTTTGTCTACAAATCTTCTTTCACTTTTTCCTCTTTATCAGATGTTCTGCTTGTTCAACGGCAGATTGAAACCTCTATGGAAGGTTGTTCTTCTACCGTTTGGTGATTTATCTCTTGCTATTTTGACCACACGGGTCTCCCTCATTCTGCTTATGTCGTTGTTCCATTCTTTTCTTGTATTTATTGTCAATTCGTTTATACATTGTAAGTTACATTTTCTTTTAATGTCTTCACTAATCTTTCGATATCTCAGCGTATTTCCTGTAATTTGTCTCAATACTCTCATCTCTGTCGTCTCCAGTAGTCGTTATGTTGTGGCTGTGTCGGGTCTTACTTCTGATGCATATGTCATTATTGGTCTTACACTGGCTTTGTAGATTTTTAAGTTCATCTTATTGTTAATATATGTATGATGGTTTCGCCATTTAGGGCTATTAGGTAAGGCTATTTTACATCTGATTGGTTCTTTACTGATTACTATTGTTTTAGTTTTCTGAGATGAGATTGTCATGTTAAATTTTTTTGCTCTTATGTTAAACCTATGGACTAATATTTGCTGACTATCTTCATCTTCTTCCCACTTCCTACTTATTTGTTTCCCATTCCGTATCCTCTTCCTTTGTTTACGCTGTTGATGAATTTATCCATGATTAAATTGAAGAAAATAGGACTCGATGAGTCTCCCTACCTTATTCCGCTGACTATATCTATAGGTTCTGTAAGTTGTCCATCTATTCTGAGTTCCATTTTGTTATTTTGGTAGATGTTTTTAATAGTTTTTATATCTAAAGAAACTTCTCTATTTAACAGAAGATGGATTACATCTTTGAGTCTTACTCTTTCAGATGCTTTCTTTAAGTCAATCAGACATAGGACTGTTGGTCTATTATACTCTAGTGAATTCTCAGTAATTTGCTTTACAAGTATAATAAATATTGCGTCTGTACAAGATCTTCTAGTAGGTACGAAATCCTGTTGTCATCTGCTAAACTTATCTTCTGATTCATTAGTCTTTGTAAACTGTTAGTTGTAAATTTTAGAGTAATATTTAAAAAGCTTATACCTTTATAGTGTTCTGGTTGCTTAAAATTATATTCTTGAAAAACTGAACTATCTAGACTCTAGACGATCTTTCATATCAAACTATATTAGCATGTTGATTAATGTTTATGTGCTTTAAATCATTTTCATTCATTATTAAAGTGCCTCTATTGTAAAGCTTCAAATAGCAACAGTCTAGAGAATCAATTAACCTAGCATTAGCTTTGTTCCCATAATTGAAAAAACAAGATAAAAAAAAGTTATTTCGATCAAATATCTACTTCATGTTGATAAACGAACATCTTTTATACACTTAACCTTTTTGATTTTATACGACCTCTATTATTGGGGTAATTTTTTCTGGTCATAAAAAAAGTTATTGCCAATTTTATTTCGTTAACTAGCGAAGTTCTTGCTTTTATGGCCACTCCTTCAATTCTATACAGGCAACTGGTTGTTACAGGACAGTACTAAATAAAACAAACTTAAATAAGACTTTTACTTTCCAAAGTGGAAAAAAATTAAATCAAAAGAAAATAAGAAAAAACTATTTTATTTACCTATAATTATAATTTTTTTTCTATATTGCTAAGAAGATTTTGAGGGATACAATTTTTTGGCACTTTTAGTTATTTTTCACCACTGCATGGCGTCTTCCAAAAGATGCATTTTAATTTGGGGCAAAACTGGAACATTGGGAATTAGCAAAATGTGCTTTTTTTAGACGAAACTAGGATTTGTGTAAAAACAGATGTCCGACAAATTCGTGTACTTTGAGGGCGAGGAAGACAAGAAACAGAAGAATGAACAGAAACCACCAGATCCATTCCCATAGATAAAATAGGAAGTTTCATATTTAATTTTCATACAACCAACATTAACAGCTCCAGGTATGCTGATTCGGTTTTAGAACCTGTAGTCAGGCACCGGAGAGATGCAGGCAGAGAAAATTTAATCCTTATGCATGATAATGCATCTCTCCATATATCAGTAGTAGAGTGACATACTTGAAGTCTTGAACTATTCATCAAGGGTTAGTTAAGACTAACCGTTGAAGAAGAATATATCACTGTTTGGAAGTGGTCTGCTTGCTCACCCGACCTTAACCCTAAAGAGAATTTATGGGATACTCTTATATGATAAATTAGAGCTCGCTGGGATAATTCACAAAACATCACACGGCTATTATCAGCTTCTCTTAAAGAAAAGAGCAACCTACCAAAACAAAATGTTGACAATCTGATTAGAAGCCTGCCCACGTAAACTAAAGCTTGCATAAAACATCTAGTTTCGTATATATACTAAGGATTTCCACAGTTTTCACTGTATTCCTTCACTCAACCGTTCTCTCCAGCTCTTTCTGTCTTGCCAGTCCCCTTCCTGTAGATTTATTCTCTCCATTGCTTCGTCTACTTCATCTCTGAAGGATCTTCGGGGTCTGCCTTTCTTCCCTTTTCCTATCGGACTCCACTCTGTTATTCGGTTTATCCACCGATTTTGGTCTACTCTTCTGACATGTCCGTACCAGGTTAATCTCTTCTGTTCGATGTAGTCTATTATGTCTGAGTTCACTCCCATTCTTCTCTTAATCTCTGTGTTATTTATTCTACCTCTCCTTGTTACTCTGCAGCTTCTCCTTAGGAATTCTATCTCTGTTGCTCTTATTTTATTTTTGGTTTTCTTATTTATTGTCCAATGTTCACACCCATAAGTGAGGATACTTCTTGTCATGGTATTATATATTCTTCTTTTTGTTTTTATGCTGATGTTCTTATCCCACAGTATCGGGTTCAATTTTCGTATGCAGTCTCTTGTTTGTCCTCGTCTATTTTTTATATCTTCCTCAGTTGTTCCTTTGTTTAATATTATAAAACCTAAATACTTGTACTTATCTGTTCCTCTGATTTGTTTACCTTCGTCTATTTCCAGTTGTTTTATTTCTGTATTCTCCGTTTAGTCCAGAAAGCCACTGCGCATCCGCTAGGAAAAATATTCTAATTAGGATTTTTTGCACAATCTTACTCAAAAAGGACTCCTTTTAACAAATTTGCATGTTGCCAGGACCAAAAGGTGGTAAAAAATTTTTTAAACGTTTTTTTTTGTTTTTTTACTAAAATTATTTTTTTTGCATGGAAAAAGTTTTTTTTAGATTTTTCGGATCATTCCAAACAGAAAAGGTATTTAGTAACTTTTCTCTAAAAATGATAGTTTTTGACATATAAGCGATTAAAAATTGAAAAATTGCGAAATCGGCCATTTTTAACCCTCAAAACCTATATGAAAACCTGGAAATTTTAATGTTGCCAAGGTAGGTTGATATTCTTAAAACATCGATTGATGAAATCCCGAAGAGTTTTTTGCAATACAACATTCAAAACTCCTTTGTTTTTTAATTGCTAATCAAGCGTGCGCGACACTATTTGCTAATCAAGCGTGCACCGACAGTATGGTGCAAATGAAAGGAATAAATTCGTTATTTCGTAAACCGGCAACTTTAAGGAAAAATCCCGAAACAGGTCGATTTTTATTTTTTAAATATGATAGTGTGGCATATACAGGGTGGGGCATTAGTGTGACAAAGTCCAATTACTCGTTTGTCGTAAGAGATACGAAAAAAAGTTATTTAAGTAAAAGTTGGAGAACACATAGTACCATAATTTAAAAATATTTTAAAATATACAGGGGCGCGCGTATTGACAGGGTGACACAAACTTATATTTTTTTAAATAGAACACCCTGTATATTTTTACGTTTTTGGATTCTCCTCAATGTTTCCTTTCTTAAAATATATGGTTTTGTAATATTATACGAGGTAGTTTAAAAGTTAACTACGTTTTTTTGTTAATTTCATAGCAATATCTACACCCTGTAGAATTGTAGTGATTTGACATCAAATTTTTTAGTTATATTAAAACGATTTTAATATAGTTTACTACTGTTAATCATTAACAGTATTGCGAAATGTTTAATTTTAGTATACAGGGTGGGTCGAAACTCGGAATGAGTATTTTCTGAGTTTTCTTAAATGGAACACCCTGTATTTTAGTATTGTAATAAAATGACATTTTATGGTACTTTTTTATTTCTTAAGCATTCCCTATACCTAAGTGCTTTAATTTGTAAGTTATTCGTGATTCTTTAAGCCAAACATTCATTGCAACAAAAATTACGTGAAACTTTATTAGGTGGCCGTGAAAGTATCCAATAAAAAATAATTTTTCGAAAAAAAATACATAATAATCTAGCCTGATCCTTAATTTATTAATATTGGATGAGATATCCAAATACATTCGTAGTTAAAGTTGTTGGTGTTTAAAATATTATTCAAACATACAAAATTCTCCCTAGTTGGCTATAACACAAAATTTGCTTAAACATTTCACATTATACTATGTATATGGTTCTAGTTGATTTGTTACCATTACTAATATTAATTTTTCTAATAAGGAACTGATTAAAATGGCTTTGTGCTAGGAGAGTATAACAAAAATGAGCTACTTGCAATAAAAATTTATTATCAGCAATTCCCTGATAGACTACAACCAAAAGGAGAAACTTTTCAAAGTACCTATACTAAAACGGTTTCAACAGACTAGATACTTAGATTGTAAGAACGGTCGTACTAATATGCAGATCCTCAGTAATACTAAGGATTACATTTAATTCCTGTTTTCTTCACTTACAATAGCTTTTGTTCGATCAGATTTATCATAATCTAAGTGTCCAGTTCGTTGAAACCGTTCTAGTATATTTTTAAACGTTTCTCTTCTTAGTTGTTGTCTATCTGGGAATTTCTGATGAAAAATTCTTATTGCTAGTAGCACATTTTTGTTATATTCCATTAGCACAAAAATCTTATTAATCAGTTCCTTATTAGAAAAATTTAGATTAGTAATGGTAACAAAGCGACTGGAACTATAAAAATAGTATAATGTCAAAATTTTAAGGAAATTTAGTGTCAGCCGACTAGGTAGAATATTGTATGTTTTTATTAATATTTTGCGCACCAAAATCTTAAGTACGAATTTATTTGGATATCTCATCCAATATTAACAAATTAAGGATCAGGCTAGATTATTATGTATTTTTTTTTCGAAAAATTATTTTTGATTGGATATTTTCATGGCCACCTAATAAAATTTCACGTAATTTTTGTTGCAATTAATGTTTGGCTTAAAAAATCATGAATAACATACAAGTTAAACCACTTAGGTATAGGGAATGCTTAAGAAATATAAAAGTACCATAAAATATCATTTCATTACAATACTAAAATACAGGGTGTTCCATTTAAGGAAACGCAGAAAATACTCATTCCGAGTTTCGACCAACCCTGTATACTAAAATTTAACATTTCGCTATACTGTTAATGTTTAACAATAGTAGATTATATTAAAAATCATTTAAACATAAAATAAAAATTTGATGTCAAATAACTACAATTCTACAGGGTGTAAATTTTACTACGAAATTAACAAAAAAACGTAATTATCTTTTAAACTACCTGGTATAATATTACAAAACCATATATTTTATGAAAGGAAACATTAAAGAGAATCCAAAAATGTAAAAATATACAGGGTGTTCTATTTAAAAAACAAAAGTTTGTGTCACCCTGCCAATACGCACGCCTCTGTATATTTGAAAATATTTTTAGATTATGGTCCTATTAGTGCCCCAACTTTTACCTAAATAACTTTTTTTCGTATCTCTTACGACAAACGAGTAATTGGACTTTGTCGCACTAATGCCCCACCCTGTATGGTATACTAGTGACGTCATCCGTCTGGGCGTGATGACGTAATCGATGATTTTTAAATGAGAATAGGGGTCGTGTGGTAGCTCATTTGAAAGGTTCTTCAATTCTCTATTCAGTAATGTAAACATTTACATAATTATTTATACAGGGTGTCCTTCTACTTCTTTTTTTGTCAAATAATTTAATTTAATAAAAATTTTTTGGATTCGATTGCCCATTTTGATAGCTACTCTGTTATTTTTGTAGAGTGCTTTTACTGCTTTTATTAATCTTGGTGGGATTTCAATGTCTTCCATTGCTTCCCATAGCTTGGTTCTAGGTATCGAGTCATACGCCTTCTTAAAATCTACAAATGCCAGATAAATCTAGTTTGAATTTATTATTTCAAAACTTACTGTTTTATTTAATTTTTATGTAAATAAATACTGTTTGACTTTGTCAAGAAATATCAGATGCTTCCATATAAGTTTGGTTGTGTGTACACTCAAAATAATTTAGTTCGTAATATTGATTAACAGTGATTACTGAATAGCATTTCGTTGTCACAACAATTTAATTTGTTGTTTCAACGAACTTTTAGACATTGACGAATGTATTTGGTTATTGTCGTATATAATATCACAAATTTTGACTTAAATCACGAGACGTCAGTCGAGTAATTTTGTCAAAATTTCATAAGCGAAAATTACCAAAAGGCAACGAACTTGAATGAAACCAGGAGAAAATTTTGCCGGTAAAAATTTTCTCTCGAATGATATTCGACAAGACTATTTCACGAGACAATTATTGGACCATATCAACGAAATATAATCTTTATTTATTTGTTATTACCAGACACTTTCGTGACGGATCTGTCATAATTTTGTCGCTGAGAAATCACGTCGCTAAGGAGTTTTGTCAGTAGAAAACGATGCGTTGCTATGCCGTTTTATCAATTAAAAACAGTCTAGTGAAATAGTCACAGTGATTGAATAATAATTGTGAGAATAACTAGAGTGCATTAATCAATAACACTCAATTTATTCAGCCAATAACTTAGTTTCGTATATTTAATAAATACTGTTAATTCTGGCAGAAACTCACGTTCTTGATTTCGTAGATGACAAACAATTACCTTGGTTTATCGTGACAACGTACAGATTTCATTAAAACAATGTACAAATGTTGTTAATATAGAGTAATATATGATTATTGAATAGATGTAAATTGATTGTTGTGACAACGAATACATTAATCAATCTACTACTGCATTTAATTCCCACAATTAATGCGTCCATTGTGACAATAATCGTAGTTGTTGAGACAATAAATGTTTTGCTTGCCCATTTGAAAGTTACCGGCTTTTCCTTATCGTGATACCCCTAGCTTCTCTGTGTTACCGAAGTGCCGAATAATAATTGCATTTCGTTTTCAAGTGTAGTCCGTAGTAGAAGGAAGTTTTTGTGTGTCTATTATCGTGAAATTTCGGTCGAATTCTTTTTAAATGTATTCATTTTTTCGAATCCTGAGAAAACTAAATATTATTTTTGAAAATTTAAATTAAAAATAAAATATTACAGTATTATCGAGGGTTTGAAGTCCCTGAGAACTTCTATAATGATTATTTTAATAAGTCACAGGGGTGAAAAAGAGAAAATTTAGTATGATTTTTAATTTCAAATAGGCATACCATTTAACAGAAACTTTTTGTTTATTCTAAGGGACTTTCTGCCCTCGGTAATAATGTAATATTTTATTCTGCGTTTAAATTTTTCAAAAATACTTTCAAAACATTAGTTTTCTCAGAATTCCAAAAAAAATGAATGCGTTTAAAAAGAATTCGATCGAAATTTTGCACCTGCGCTCTCAAAAAGGATTAAAGTGTTATACATTTTTGGAATCACTATTTCAAACGCTTTTAAATAAGCTGTCACATGACGTACTTTCTCATTAAATCAAAAGTTACACCGCGCCTGTCACCTGAAGAGGTATCGTGTAAAGTTCAAAACATTGATGTTATAATATACTTTGATTATTTTAAAAATCGACCTGTCCGAGCGTTTTGCTTATGTGCTAAAAATAAATAAGTTAATAAGGAGGCGGGGGAGTGTAACACTTATTCCAGTACACTGTATAAGTGAAATCATATGAAAAATCACACACTGTAAAGTCCTTTAGGTTAAGGACAAAAAAGGGGAATTTAAAAAATTATTATTAATCAATTAATATCATACATTGGGCTATTGCATTCAGTAATTATTAATATAAAATACGTTCATAGTAGGAATGAACGAAACTGATTGTAAGAATGAATAGAATTGATTGTAAGAAAAACCGTATTTATTGTGGGAATGAACGGAATTAATTGTAACAATAAACGGAAATAATTGTAGAAATAAACGAAATACGTTAGTAGAAATAACACTGTTATTGACACAACGAATAGTCTTCGTCGGTCAATTAACGACGTTGTTGTTTCAATAAATAGTGTTCGTTGACTCAGTGAACAGAGTTCGTAATACCAATAAAGTGAAATTATATTATACATAATGAATGTTCATCCATTCAATAAACGTAATACATTGGCTCAACGAACGAAAATAATGAATTGATGAACATCGTTTTGTTGTCCCAATAAAACCAAGAATTGGACAAATTTTAAATATTGCGTTTGTTGTCTGAATTAACATTTTTATTGATATTACGTACCTTTTTCGTAAAGTGTATTTTAAAATATATTTATAATATTTGACACGCAAAAACCTGTTTAGAAACTACTCAAGATATTACAACTGCGCAATTAATGTCATATCGTTCAATCATGTAGGAGCCAATGTCGTGATCCAAACATTTTCCAGTAAATGCTTTCCCGCAGGTCTCGTTTTTTAGGTTGCATGGACAAAGTCAACAAAAATGCGGAAAAAATAAAATTAATGTTGCTTTCAACAGGAACTTAATTTGCTTTACAATTTCGGGAATGGAAAGGTATTAGTGGTATCAATCATGCACTGACATAGGTCTGAATATTCATATCGGCAAAGAAAACAGTGACGTAATGTTTTATTATATTGTCAAATATTTTTATTGATTCAATAAAATTGTGTTTTGACTAGGAAAGTTTTGGGGTAGTTCTGATTTCTTTGATTATGTATGGATTTTGGGCTGCTGAATCCGAATATGAGGTTTGCGGACAAAATTTCTTGCCGGAACATTGAAAAAATCGCGAAAAAAGCGAAAAATTTTAGCTTGTTTCCGCTTTCTTGCTCAAATCTCGAAAACTGTTAACTTTTAGTAAATGCTCTGTTAACAGAAATTAAAGTACTTAAAATTATCTACAAATAGCACTATTTACTTTTTTTTTCAGACGAACCGTTCGGTCTAAAGTACAAGTTGAAAATTGCCAATTTTTAACGGTCTCGGCAAAACCCACTTTTTACATTCCAAAACTTTATTTTTTATTAGAATGCTGTATTTGATAAATTTCTCCTAGTTTTCTGTACAAATAATAAATGTTAGTTCATAGGTATGGTATGTCTCTTGTGACAGCTTCCATGAGTCCATTCCGTCCTAAGAGGCCGGGAATGTCTCTGCTTTTCCCTTAGGCAGGCCGCACATCAAAGAATCATGAAATGTAAATTACGTTTCATGGAAATAAAGCACTGCTAAACAAATATACATCCGGCCATTTATGAAACTCTCCGAAAATAAAAATGTGTCATGAGCATGAATCACACTCGTTTCATTGGTAGGCGGACTTTAAGATTTTTTTAGCATTGTTTTATCTTCATGAAACATGTTTCTCGTTTCAAGTTTCATGTTTTACGTTTCATGTTTCTTTGGTGTGCAGCTTGCCTTAGAGCCACTGATCTCCCTGACTTCCATAAACCTCAGGCGCGGGTTTATTTTTTATCCGAGGAATGGATTGCAGGAGCTACTGCATGTTTTGGTACAATACAAGAAATGCCACATATGACGTGAAAAGTGTGGTATTTGTCGATTGTATGTACGTTAAAATCAGCGTTATCGTACACCTGCTGTGTAAAGCACAGCAAGTCAATTTTCTGCGGATCGCCTGCGAATGCTGGCACTTCCAGGCGAACAGCTTCTGTATAGGATGAACAAAACCCCAAAGAGGAAACTACATCAACCTATTTTCTTAAGCCGTACTTTTTGTAGAGAAAACGGCCAACCCTGCAAGGAATGGTGAGACCAACTATCTGGGCCTTACTGCCGCTACAAGACTTTGAGCAAGCGCGTTGCTTATCTGGAAGCGTCAGCAATCACCGGCGATCCGCAGAAAATTGACCAGCCGTGCTTTACACAAAAGGTGTACGAAAACGCTGATTTTAACCCTTTCTATGCGAGGCCTTAATTTGCATGTTGGTCCCTCAATCCCAAAGGTTTTTTCATACTTAGAGTCCCATTGCCGTATATGTATACATATATACGTCGCATATAAATAAACAAATAAATCACCAAAACATGTTTTTTTATGAGGTTTTTTAACCAACTTAAACGTTTTCTTTTCAAAAGTACTCATTAGAGAGCAAAACCAGCTTGAAAAAATGTAACTAACTTAAAAAAAATAATGTAATGTAAATTAACATTAAAAGTTTTCTTTTGTGTGGTACTCCTCAAAACATGACACTACGCAAAGGCCGACTCCGCATCTTGCACACATGTATCTCGATTCGCTCATTTTTTTTTTCTGGTCTTTTCTGTGGCTACAAACTCTTCACCTTCTATCAGCTACCTATAAGCGTTGCCACCAGTGCTACAATATAGCATATATCTAAAATATGTGAACAAATATATACGGTAATGGGTCCGCATGACCTGTCTTAGGTGCCAATATTTTGAGGCTTTGGGAACAATAATCTAACATTTTCGGACATATTTCTACGGTATTGGGACACCAATGAGTCGAAAATTTTATAAGCAACGCATATTTTCTGCTTTGGTAAATTGAGACCATAACACCTTGAACGTATATATACGGCGGCTGGAAATACAGACCCAATTTTTCAAAAACATATATATATGCAGAGTTGGGACAGAAAGGGTTAACGTACACAATCGACGGATACCACACTTTTTACGTCATGGGTGGCATTTCTTGTATTGCACCAAAACATGCAATAGCTCCTAACCAATCCATTCCTCGGCTAAAAACTAAACCCGCACCTGAGGTTTATGGAAGTCAGAAGGCTGTTCAATTAATACATTTTGAAAGGACAAAACCTCAAGGTTTATGAGAAATCAAGATCCGAAATGAATGTTCACACCAACTGAAACTGTGACTCCATCTGTACCTGATCTTCTGTGGCTCTAAGGGAAAAGCAGAGACATTTTCGGTATTTTAGGATGGAATGGATTCATGGAAGCTGTGAAAAGAGACATACCATATTCATATTATGAACTGACATTTATTATTTGTACATAAAACTAGGAGAAATTTATCAAATGACAGCATTCTAATAAATACTAAAGTTTTGGAATGTAAAAAGTGGGTTTTGCCGAGACCGTTAAAAATTGGCAATTTTCAACTTGCACTTTAGACCGAACGGTTCATCGGAAAAAAAAAGTAAATAGTGATACATATTTGTAGATAATTTGAAGTACTTTAATTTCTGTTAAAAGATTATTTACTAAAAGTTAATAGTTTTCGAGATTTGAGCAAAAAAGCGGAAAAAAGCTGAAATTTTTTGATTTTCTCGAGATTTTTTCAATGTTCCGGCAAGAAATTTTGTCCGCAAACCTCATATTCGGATTCAGCACCCCAAAATCCTTATATAATGAAAGAAATCAGAACTACCCCAAAACTTTCCCACTAGGGAGCTCGTAGAGTAAAAATTCACTGAATCATATAGACATATTTCATTTCGTTGTACAATTATAGGCCTGGATCCCGCGTACCAAAAAAAGTTGATTAATATTATCTGAAACTTTGTTAATAGCTTAACGGTGTTTAGACGCACAAATTTTGATGTACGGGAACACTGGAACAGGGGAAGTGTTAATTGTGGAACAGGTTACAGGTTTCGAACGTCAGACTACGAAAACATCCCATGTATTTTGTCGGACAGAACTTCCAATTAATTTGTTACCCTTTCATTAAACTCTCATGCAAAAATCAGATTGCTATTTACCACCAACATAATTCCTGTGATTTGACATGTTCTACGTGTCGGATAGGGTGGAACGAAAAAGGTCAAAAAATAAAAGAAAAAAAATTCTTGTGGCTATCGTTTAAAAGTTGTGTCAGGTGATGAAAACAATTGGTGCGAGAGCATTTTGAAATAAGAAAATATCTTGAGGTTCCATATTGGATTTGAAAAATGAAAAAACAAAAAAATTATTTTTGTCGCAAAAATCAATATGGCTCTGATAAAATATCAATGATCGTGTTTTACCAACTAAGTGTGACATTCTAAAGTACTTTCTCTTTATTAGTAATGAACTTGAAGTTGACAAATAATATTAAAGATCCATCTATCGCCGACCGACCGACGTCTTGAATGCCGTTGCAACGAAAGTAGAACAAATATGAATAAAAGCTTTTATTCCAACATTATCGCATAATAAGTGCATTCAAGATAATTTAAAAATATTTATACAGAGTATCAAAATATTAAGCGCTAGGTACATAAAAACTCAGCAAGCATCTGATTCATAAATAGAAATGATTTGTCAGTTTCGAAAGGAGTGTAAAAAATTATTAACTATCACGGCTTGCAAGTGCAACATGACTGGAACTGTGTGTGTGTACTTGTGATAAAATTATAATTATTATTATTAAAAAAGTACAGCAAAATGAGCGAATTTTTCTTCAAGATCAACGATCCTGTCGAAAAATAGCAATTGGACCAGTGGATATTGCAGCATCTGCAGCAATAAGGAAGAAAATGGAAAGAACCATGAAGGCAAAGGCAAGTTTTCAAAAATATAATACTGACGAAATTGTTTTTAAAGCATGTACCGTTGATTCCTCTAATCCTTCCATAAGTAGCAGCTTGTCTGACTCAAATTCTTCTGATGCAGATGATCATGAAGAAGAATTCATTGCTCCTTTGTCAACAGTTACAGTCCAACCATCTACGTCACAAATACTACGGCACTTCACTTCAATGGCTAGTATGCTTATTTCATTGCAATGAGCTACCTCTACGTCATTTAATTCAACAGTTAGATGGACGCACCAGTGTACCACTTGGTTTTTCAGGGCCAATAGGGAAACTTCTGGAACGCTGTGAAGAGAAGGCTGTTGTCGATTTTGTCGCAATAGAAAACAACCTAGCAATATTATTATAACCAACAGACCTTAGTACCGATCAGAAGTACTTGTACCAAATCAGTCAAGCAGTTGCTGCGGGAAAATGTCCTAATGATTTGAGCCTTAAAAAACCTGGGAAAATATCACACGCAAGGTGGCTGACAGTTGATAGTCGGTTGCTTCGATTGTATGTTGGAACTGAATGTCTCAGCCCCCAATTAATTATAAGTTTCTTTCAAAAAGTGTAAAATGTATAAAACCAGTTTGGTTTTATATAAAACTGTATCCTAGCTGTTCTGATGGTTCAAAACATTTATGGCGAATGATCCATTATTCACGATTTCTACCAGTTGACCAAAGAAAAATTGTCGATGCCGTTATCCAAAGGAATGCTTATTTTGCCCATCCCAAAAATGTATTACTCGGTCTGATGAAAGATAAACGAAAACATATACGGGAGCTAGGACTACGCAGAGTGCCCGAAAGCTAGAGAAAGTCAGAAAGAAAAAATGATTCAGAGATTCAAAATACCAACATTAAATTTTAGTGCTGCAGATTATAATGACTTAATTTCTATTTCTGGATTCAAAGTTACAGCTCCTCCTTTGCTAAAACATATTTCCAATGAAGATGTAAGGGATATTATTGATTCTGGGAATTACACATAGAGGTCTTAAACTGCCCTTGTCAAACAAAATCCGTGGAAAAAACAACTGTTAAGTTAGCAACCGAATCATCAGCTGCTGTTTGCGACCAGAACCAAGGGATGGCTTTATTCGTTCCTACATTGTATCGTAAAACAATTATTTAGATTCAAAGAACTGATTTTGTTATTCCCAACTTTTTTTGTTATTCCCAAAAATTTAAATTTAATATGGAACCTGAAGACAGGCAAAAACATCATGTTAATGAATACTGAGCTAGTAGCTCCTTATATCCGAATGTAAGTACGACACGTTATTATTGCATGATTATAGACGGCATACATCTGTATTTGTTTGTAAGCTTGGGGACGTTTGTTGCTACCCCCGATTTTACATGCATATGCATTTGTCTGCTATTTTCACTACTTTAATGTATGTTTTTCAACATTGGCTTAACCTTATGGATCTTTAGCATCTTTTTTACAACCAGATATTGTACTAACTCTGGTTTTTATTTGTAGCATTTAGTGACTTGTAACCGTTGACCTGAAGATGCTCTGCATACTTTAGAGAGCGAAGCCGGTCGTCGGAAGTTACAATAAATGATTGAGAGTACGTCTGTCTTTTACTTCATTTAGAAATTTTTATGTCAAACCACTATCATTCTACAGGGTGTGAATGTTGCTACGAAAACGAAAACGAAAGAAAACTTGGTTGTTCCGTTTAAAAAAAAAACATAAGTAACTTTTTTTGTATGTTTTACGCCTCACGAGTAATTTTAATATCTCGCAATATTGGCCCACCCTGTATATCTTAAAATTTAAACTCCGAAAACAAGGCACCTTAAAAATAGCAAAGTAAAAGGATAAATTCTTCCAATACTGTATTTTATTGACTGGTTTGCATTATTTTTAGCGAAACATCTCGCCGACATTTTATCTTTATTTAGAATTTTATCTTAATTAATATCTAGGGTTGGATCCCAAGTCAGCGCAATAATTTTCCGCTTAATTAATGTAAACGGTGAAAACTATCAGCGTTAACCAATTCTTATCGTGTGATCTCTTGTCTTGTCTTTAATTATCAAAGAGACGGTCGTTTCCTATTTTACATTTGCTATCGTGGTAATGTATTTTGAAAGAGGTGAACCAGTTCACCAGAGTGTCAACAAAGTTTGTGCTCTATAATATTAAAAAAACATTGTATTTGCTAAAATAATCACAAAAACCTTTAAACAATATTTATTATTACTGTAATTACAGATCTACAAAGAATTTTAGATAAGGTTGTTGCAGCTAGTGAAGAATTTGGTCTGTCACTAAATATAAAGAAAACAAAATTCATGGTTATATCGAAAAAAAAAATATTAGAAACATTAATCTAAATGTAGATAATAAGACGATAGAACTAGTTCAGAATTATAACTATTTAGGGACAAACATTAATGGGGTGTAAAGTTGTGTTATAGAGGTAGCACCTTTTATCGGAACGACCACATCGAGCGTCATAGACGGGAGATGGTTCTTGATAACTGGTCCTCATAAGACAACTAACTCTCACTTATGGCTCCACGTGCCACACCCCGGGCAACTGCATTGGTCTGCAGGCTAAACTAAGTGAGGGTAGTCAGATATGGCGAAAACTCCACCGAGCGATTGCCGGTATAAGCAATCCCACACTTACTGACCAACGGCTTCGGGCGGATGAGTTGGTAAGTGGAAGGGCACTCTTTTGTCCTGGCGCTAAGAAATTGGCACCAAAGGCGAATGAATCAAGTAAATGATCAACGGCATAAGGATACAGAAGGCAAGGAGAAACCACTGTATTAAAGATCCAATTGGATATCTCTAGTACAATCATCATGGCTGTACAACGTACAATAAATTCTGGTACTGATCATGGACATCGGAAAACAAGATCCGGCAGGAGAGGTAATTCTCATGACAACAGGGCCTCTCAGGTCGTAACCCGGCGAAATCCCTGTTTTAAAGATGCAATAAATATTGGTACGTGGAACGTCAGAAGTATGTATGAACCTGGAAAAATGAACAATATTATACAAGAGATGCAAAGGTTAAATATCGATATTTTAGGTATCAGCGATACAAGGTGGTCGAGTTCAGGCAGCTTCGCGACAAACAACGGAATGATATATTTTTCAGGAAATAATGACCCACACCACAGATATGGAGTAGCAATTGTTGTATCAAAAAAAATGATGCAGTCTGTTATTAACTTTACACCAGTGTCTGATAGAGTAATATTCCTTCAACTTCATACAAAAACTGTAAATCTTAATATAATACAGGTCTATGCTCCTACTGCAGAAAAATCAGATGAAGAGGTTGAGGAATTCTATGAACAAATTAACCATGTTCTAAAATCTATAAAGCCAAGAGACGTCACAATTATCCTTGGTGATTTTAATTCCAAAATTGGGGAAGGAAAAAGCGGCAAATATGTAGGAAATTATGGTCTCGGGTTAAGGAACGAGAGAGGAGACCGAATGTTACAGTTCTGCCAAGAAAACGATATGATTATTTCAAACACATTTTTTAAACTCCCCAAAAGAAGGCTTTATACGTGGACATCACCTCAACATAACGCACAGAAAATAGTTAGAAATCAAATAGACTTTGTGTTCATAAATGAAAGATACAAAAACGGCATAAAATCGGTTAAGGCGTACCCAGGCGCAGATGTTTCCTCGGACCACAATCCCTTGATAGCGCGTGTAAGCATTAAACTTAAGAAACCTTCACAAAGGGTAAAACCAGATTACATAGATACCAGCCGCTTACAGAACTCAAAAATCAAAGAAGAATTAAAGCAACAGATAAACGGTAACCTAAGAATGTTGTCTACAAAGGAACCAAACACGCACGTAGAAAACAAGTGGCAAGACTTAAAAGAAGCCCTAATAAAACCCGCTCAGAATATCCTTAGCAGAGGAAATACGACAAAAAGACAAGAATGGATGACAGAGAAAATTTTAAGTCTCATGGAGGAACGAAGACAGTTTAAGGGAAAATGCAAACAAAAATACAACGAGATACACAAGCAAATTAGAGATGAAATAAGGTCAGCGAAAGAAAACTTTTACAAAAGAAAATGTGAAGAAATTGAAGAACTGCAATTAAAACATGACACGTTTAACCTACATAAAAAGGTAAAAGAATTGGCAGGTATACAAAAAAGGAAGCATCCCAATGTGCTATACAACGCAAATGGACAAATAATAACTGACCTACAAGAAAAGCTTACAACCTGGAAGAATTATATAGAAGAACTCTTTGCCGATGAAAGAGAGGATCATGATATTGGTAACATACAAGGTGAGGAAGGACCAAAAATCTCTAAAGAAGAAATACTATATGCTATAAAAACAATGAAAAATGGCAAATCACCGGGTCCAGATGGACTTCCATTGGAACTTCTTAAGCTTGTGGAAGATGAAACAGTAAATGTTTTGGTTGACCTCTTTAACTGCATTTATAAAACAGGAGAAATACCTAAGGAATGGCTTCTGTCAACTTTTGTAACTATTCCAAAGAAAACAAACGCAAAACTGTGCACCGACCATCGCACAATAAGCTTAATGGGACACACACTAAAAGTATTTCTTAAAGTGATACATACAAGGATTCACAAAAAACTAGACGCTGACATCAGTGATACTCAGTTCGGGTTTCGAAACGGGCTTGGAACAAGGGAAGCACTATTTGCACTTAATATCATGTGCCAAAGATGCCTGGATGTTAACCAGGATATATATATGTGCTTTATTGACTACAACAAGGCGTTCGATAAAGTTCGCCACGAACACCTGATGAGACTGTTGATAGAGAAAAACTTGGATAAAAGGGACGTCAGAATTATCTTCAATATTTACTATAACCAGAAGGCGAATATTAGAGTAGAACGGGAAACAACCGAGGAACTCGAGATCAAAAAAGGCGTAAGGCAGGGATGCATACTTTCACCAACCTTGTTTAACTTATATTCAGAAGATATTATAAACAGAGCCCTTGCTGACCAAGATATAGGGGTTAAAATAAATGGCACTTTAATAAACAATTTGAGATACGCTGATGACACAGTATTAATAGCAGACACCCCGGAAGATCTCCAAACACTGATAAACAGAATAGTAGAGTGCAGCGAAAAGTTCGGTTTATCACTTAACATCAAAAAAACAAAAATAATGATGGTGTCGAAATCTCCACAAAATTTTTCTGACATAACCGTACATGATCAAAGAATTGAGCGTGTTAGAAAATATAATTACCTGGGAACTGTTATTAATGAAAACAACGACAACTCTGAAGAAATCAAGATCAGAATAGAAAAAGCTAGAGCTACTTTTACCAAAATGAAAACAGTTTTATGCGGAAGAGAGCTAAGTTTAAATCTTAAAATTCGCCTCATGAGATGTTACGTGCTGTCAGTTCTTTTCTATGGAATGGAAGCTTGGACACTGAAAAAGATCGATACAAGGAAAATAGAAGCATTCGAGATGTGGATGTACCGCAGGATACTGAGAATATCGTGGACAAAGAGAGTGACAAACATGGAAGTGTTGCGAAGGATGCAGAAAGAAAAAGAACTTGCGCTTACTATTAAAAAGCGCAAACTGCAATACTTGGGACATATAATGAGGGGACAAAAGTACCAGCTACTACAATTAATTATTCAGGGAAAAATAATAGGTAAAAGATCCATTGGCAGAAGAAAACATTCATGGTTGAAGAATTTGGTTGGAGAGACTGGTACAAGTGCAGCAGCTGCCAATTATTTAGATCTACGGTATCAAAAATACGCATAGCCTTGATGATAGCCAAACTTCGGAACGAGGACGGCACCTGAAGAAGAAGATTAATGAAACAATCGATTATATCAAAGAAATCAGACAGAATAGAAAAGGCTAGAAGAGAATTCAATAATATGAACAAATATTATGTAGTAGAGACCTCAGCCTAAATCTTAGAAAACGAGTACTAAAGTGTTATGTATTTTCTGTTCTTTTTTATGTTGTGGGGACATGGATTTTTAATAAACAATGTCTCAATAGATTGGAAGCATTTGAAATGTGGACATATCGATGAATGCTGAAAATCTCCTCGACGGACAGAATAACCAATGAAGAAGTACTAAGAATAATAGAGAACAGCAGGGAAATACTACATTCCATCAAAATAAAAAAATTGCAATACTGGGGTCATATAACACGTGGTGACAGATATGAACTCCTAAAATTAATAACGCAGGGAAAGATTCAAGGAAGGTGCATCATAGGTAGAAGAAAAATGTCATGGCTGAGAAATCTCAGACAAGGGTTTGGATGCAGCTCAACTGAATTTTTTCGGGTTGTGGTGTCAAACGTTAGAATAGCAATGATGATTGCCAACCTTCGTCGCGGAGATGGTACGTAAAGAAGAAGAATACTGTAATAGATTATTTACTTAATCGCACGTATTAAATCTAAGTTATACTTGGAAAAGCCCCATCGAATGCGTATTTTAGAATTGTTTTTCACGAAATTTACCAACCTCCGGTTTGTTCATTTTTTTGAACAATTTTTGTTTTGGTAAAATTAAATATCTTTAATAGTTTACGAGATATCTACAATTATTTCTATTACCTATTTTCTCGAGTTTTGAAGAAGCTGCATTAAACATCGGTCTAAAAATAAATGAAAACAAAACAAAATACATGGTCGTCTCAAAACAAGAACGACGACGAATAAGGCAAACTATTACTATAAACTATCGTAACTTCGAATTGGTTAAAGAATTTAAATATCTAGGAGCACCAATCACAATAAATGACAACAAATTAGAGCGAGAAGTTGAAACGATAATATTGGCAGGAAACAGATCTTTCTTTGCAATGTAACATCTAATGAAGTCAAAACTTCTTTCACGACCATAATACGACCAGCAGTCGCGTATGGAAGCGAAACATGGACGCTAACAAAAATAGAAGTAAATAAATTGCTGGTGTGGGAACGAAAAATCCTTCGAATTATATATGGCCCTTGCAGAGACAGCGTGAAAAGCAAATGGAGGCGCAGATACAATAACGAGCTAGAGTCTCTATTCGGAAAAGAAAATCTAGTCAGATATATAAAGGCAAATAGACTCAGATGGGCAGGGCATGTGATACGCAGTAACGACAATTGCTTTATAAACAATTTGTTCTGGGAAAGACCAGATGGAAGAAGGTCTGTAGGGCGGCCTAGAAAAAGGTGGAAAGATGCAGTCAAAGAAGATCTAGAGAAAATGGGAGTGCGATAATGGGAATTAGTGGCACAGGACCGATAAACATGGAAGGCAATAATAAACGCGGCAAAGACTCACGCAGAGTTGTAGCGCCATTGATGATGATGATACAATCATTTAAACAATTTAATTGTTAGAAACGAAATACCTGATGGATTTTTAGCCTAGTAGCCTCGAAAATCGAATCTGCGCATCAAAAAAGCATAAAAACCGCCAAGGTACCGAGGGGACATAAAAGTGCATACTCAACTACATCAGGCTCCTAGATTTCTTCTGCTTCAAGTGACATCTCTCTGACGGAGGTCGGCAATCATTATAGCTATTCGGACTTTAGAGACAGCTGCTCTAAAAAGTTTATTTGAGGTACATCCGTACCATTCTCTCAGGTTGCGCAGCCACGATATTCTGCGTCTCCCTATGCTTCTTTTTCCTTAAATCTTTCCCTGCATAATCAATTGGAGCAAGTTGTATTTCTCTGCACGTGTAATATGTTCGAGATAATAAAATTTTTTGGTTTTCATTTTATTTAAAACTTCCATTTTTTTTTTCTTTCATTTTTCATTTTTTTCAATGACTGATTGAAATTTCAAGAAATGAATTTTTATTCATTTCATTTCAAAACATTCATCTTTCTCAGAACCTCTTTGTTTGTGACGTGTTCTGTCCATGATATTTTCAGAATTTTTCTATAGACGCACAACTCGAATGATTCCAGTTTTTTCATTGATGCCGCATTCAAGGTCCAAGCTTCCGTCCCGTAAAAAAAGTCGAGAAACATAGCACTAGCCAACCTTACTCTTGGGCCGGTATTTCCAACCTCACTTAAGCCAAAGCTTACTTTAAGCCTTTGCTTAAGCTTAGATGCCTGTATTTCCACTTCAATTTGAGGCTTAAGCCTAGGCTTAAACCAAATAATTTTAAGCTCGCGCGGGAGTTGGTTTAAGCCTTTGCTTAAAGTTTGTTTTGTGTTTTTTGAGGTTATTTCTATAGATTATTAATTATAGAGTTGTTTTGAAAATTTTTTGCTCAATTAGAAATCCAATGAAATCAATTAATTTGTGGTCATCTGATTGAATACAACCAATAAAACCAACATTATACTGAAAACAGATCCCATGGGCTGTTTTCACTCAATCATGTAGCTATGGATACCTACATTTCGTTTCATTTCGATTTTGACATTTCAAATATTCAATATTTCAAAATGTCACGATTTGGTTGTAATACTGATGAGAATATTAATAATATTTAATAAAAAAATTACTAATCACTCGAATAGATCGACCGCGGTCAGTTGGTTGGCCAAAAGTGGTGTTCAAGAGCAAGAGCTTATAAAAATTACGGGGCATAACAATCCCAACTCAATAAAATCGTACTTGAACATTGACGAAGAACATCATAATAAAATTATTAACAGCATGCGTAGTGGAAATACATCTTCATCAGTTATAGAAACTAACATGTCTGGATCTTCATTAAATTTTTCTAATTGTTCCTTTGTTAATTGCACATTTAAATAAATTGTTTCTGCTCTGTATTTTTTTTTTTCATAACCAGTAAAACATTTTCTATCCGAATAACCCTCGAACATTGATAAATGCTCAAAAATTTTTTAACAACTTGCTCAAGCTTGTTGCTTACAGGCAACAGACCTCCGCCTACGGCGTCGGTCTGTTTCCAAGCAACAAGCTTTCGAAATCTGTTATAAAATTTTTTCGAACAATTATCAATGTCCTTGGGTTATTACTACTGAAAACCAACTTTTAAGTAATAACGTTATTATTGGATTATTAAATAATAATCTATTAATTTATTAATCGTAATAACGATTATTAAAATTCTTACTACTTTTGGAAGGTGTAGGCACATGAAAATTGTTTATTTCTACAATGCTTGGTAGGTATATTTATTTTACAAAAATAAACTTACATTCCAATTTGACATATTAAGGAATATATCCAATAAACAAAATTACAAAGACGGATCTATTGCTTATGCAAAATAACAATAAAAATATAACCAGAGAAAATATAGGCAATAAACTAAAAACACATGTACCATGTACACAAAATTAAGTGAAGTAAAAATAACATTGATACAGATGACAAGATAAAATTAAATGTCAACAGTAGTGGTTTTTGCCTCAGAACAGTTAGCTCTGACACTTTGACGTATTCAGAGGTACCAAACCAATTAACTTTACAGCTGAGCATCAGTTTAGTTAAGAGGATCGGTACGTATTTTCGGCTGCAATGCTATTCAAATGGGGATTCATTTTTTTCGAATCCTGAGAAAACTAATAAGTACTTTTGAAAAATGTAAACGCAGAATGAAAAATCACGTTATTAGCGAGGGCCGAAAGTCCCTGAGAACTTCTATAATGTTTATTTTAATAAGTTACATGGGTGAAAAACTAAGAGAAAATTTAGTGTGATTTTTAATTTCAAATATATCATTCAAAATAAACTTTTTATATATTCTAAGGGACTTTCGGCCCTCGGTAATAATTAAGTCTTTCATTCTGCGTTTAAATTTTTCAAAAATATTTATTGGTTTTTTCAGGATTCGAAAAAAATAAACACAATGCCGTGGTAATATTTTCCAAATCTATCTTTGTCTTACAATGCACTCAGCCGAATATAATATTGTCAGCATATATTGTCAGTCAGACACTGACAATCAGTGACAATTTTAAATATTTGACATTGCATCGGGAATATGTTGAGTTATTGATTAAATATTATTGATATATAATGTATTTGATAAATAATTGATTTAAGACGTGAACTTAATAAAAAGTTATTTATTGTGTATTATTTGTGGAAGATCCAAGCAGAGAATACATCAGGATAATATATTCTGTGATCCAAGTATTTTGTTGTTAAAGATGTTCAAAATTGTAAGCGTTCCATAACAATATATTATTAAAAAATCACTTTAACACTTTTTCTCTTTTTTCGATTGAGTATTAGTCTTTGTTGTACAAATAAATTATTACAATCACTGAATACATAGTTAGTGAAAAAATTTTCACATTTATTAACTGAATTAATAAAAAAATAACAGTTATCCAAGAACATTCAAAACCCATCTCTTTAAATTAATGATGACATTTTCAAGTAGAATGACATTCTAGTAGTGTTTACATATCCATACCAGTGTGAATTTTACTACACGTAATTTGCCGTGTAAAGACAGAAAAAGTAGGGATACACGTAAAATATTTGCGAATTATGTACCCATAGCCTTAAGGAAATGATGGAAATACGGCATACAGCTTAAGCTTCTCCTTAACTTTTGACACAGGCTTAGCTTAGCAAAAGCTCACACCATCTTGAGCGTCGGGTTTTGGAGGTAGGTGGGGGAGAAGTCGGCAAATTAGGAGTTTTTTAAGTTTTTCGTCACTATTTCTAAAACAATGCGGTTAAGCGTAAACAATGTTTTATACAAAAATGTTCTACATTCAATTTTAAACAAAAAAGGTCCTATGCATAATCCGTGTAAATTGAACGGTTCCAAAGTTACGGAGGTAGTATATTATAATTGGTCCAAAAAAAGGTCTAACTCCGTCATCCCAATTTAAAGTTTTCCTCCAACACCAAATTGTTCTTTATGGTCCACAGATTGTCCAGTAAAAAGTTACACTATTTTGAGCGTCGGGTTTGTGGTGGAGAGGAGGACAAAAATCGGTACATTAGTAGTTTTTTTTAGATTTTTCATCAATATTTTTAAACGTAATAGGTTTAGCGTGAAAACTATTCTATACAAAAATGTTCTACATTAATTTTGAAACGAAAAATATCCTATGCATAATTTTGTTCTAAAATTAACGGTTCCGGAGTTACAAAGAGTGTAAAGTGGAGGTTTTCCATATTTTTTACACTCTTTGGACAAATTATAACATTATTACGGGAAAAAACTAATTTTTTAACAGGATTTTGTTTTCTACACATGTGGTATGTTACTGATAAGCCTTTGAAGGAACGTCAACCCCACCAAGAGGCTTCTACAGGCCTAGGCCATATAAATCTCTGGTACGGAGAAACCTAATCTGAACTTTCTATAGACAATATCGCATGAATATCTTTCCAATAATAAAATTTTCGTTTCAAATTTAACGTAGAACATTTTTGTATAGAATATTGTTCACGCTAAACCCCTTAGGTTTAGAAATATTGACGAAAAACGTAAAAAACTACTAATTTGCCGACCTCTCTCCTCCACCTCCCCCCAAACCCGACACTCAAAATGGTGTAACTTTTTACTGAACAATATGTGGACGATATAGAACAATTTGGTGTTGGAGGAAGACTTTTATTTTGGATGAATGGGTTAGGCCTTTTTTAGTACCAATTATACTATACTAGCTCCGTAACTTTGGAAAAGTTCGTTTTAGAAGGATTATGCATCAGACCTTTTTTGGTTTAAAATTTAATGTAGAACATTTTTGTATAGAACATTGTTCACGCTGAACTGCATAGTTTTGGAAATATTGACGAAACTTTGGAAAAAACTCTTAATTTACCGACTTCTCCCACACCTCCCCCAAACCCGACGTTCAAAATATTGTGACATTTTACTGAACAATGTGTGGACCATATATATAGAACAATTTGGTGTTGAAGGATAACTTTCACTTTGGATGTCTGGGTTTGGGTCTAGTTATTACGATACTATAACTTCAGATCTCTTCTGCAGAGCACTTTTCTCATTTTGTTAAAATTCGCTCTAGCCTTAGCTCCTATACTAAACAGTTCCATATAAAAAT
The DNA here is from genome assembly GCF_917563875.1 of Diabrotica virgifera virgifera. NCBI lineage: Eukaryota > Metazoa > Arthropoda > Insecta > Coleoptera > Chrysomelidae > Diabrotica > Diabrotica virgifera. Next base: position 45,204,037 of record NC_065444.1, read on the forward strand.
CAACTAAAATAATAAAACGCATATTTTTTTCACAAGTTGTTAAAATTACCGAATTCTACGTCTCGTTATTGCATTCCATTAAGTCTGTATAACATTACTCTTGCTCAGAGTTTACGAGACGAGGCTGCAGTAGCTGTCTCATTGATTGGATCACACCACGTCAACATAACGGAATGCCTCTAATATCTACAGCAACTAGTAAATCACAGTAAATAAAGAGGTCTAACACTCAATATTTCAGAATGGGTTTAAAATAGCTCCGAACAAATTTACTGTCTGTACTTTCATTCGACACAATATCCCAAGAATAAAGAACTTAAAACTTAATAGGACTGTGCATTTTATTCATCCATTAAATATTTACGAAAAATTTTATATCGTAAATTCACTTAGGCGTTACATATTGGGCTTATCATAAATCGATGTAATAAGGGTTTAAATGTTCTTAAATCAATTTTAAAGACTTGGTGGGGAACTTCACTGCTTTTCTGTTGATCATTTATTAGGTGAAAACAGACGAACCACTGCAGCGCTACACTTTAAATCCACAAATTAGCTTCCGATGATTAGCCGTAAATTCTTATGTAAATGGCAGCTATGTACGCCTTTGCTCCCGCTTGGCGGCGCTAGTGTACTTGGGGCAACGTTTTGACAATTCGTGAAGTTTGTATATTTGTTTACGATTTAATAAATAATAAATTATGGCAGAAAAATACAGATCTTGGACTGTTTTTACGTTGAAAAACGAATTGAGGAGAAGGAATGCGAGAGTTAATGGAAAAAGGAAGCCCTTTAACAGCCTCCACTGTTCATATAGTCATCTATTTCCTAACTGCCCTGTCCCAGTTGCTTAGTCTTTTGTTGCTACAAGATCAAATTTATATTTTTTGGCTTCGTTTACTAGATACTTCCTTGGATGATCCTCTTATATTCCACGTCGCTATATTAACTAGTTCTTCTTTATTGCCATTATCTCGTTTATTATTTTTCGATTCTCGTTTCCGTTTTCTTTGCCAGGTCATCTTTGTTGGGTCTCCTAATACTGCATTCAGTTCTACTTTTTTGCAATGTCTTCCTCTATTCATTCCAGTTGCTCCTTTTTTTCTTCCATAATTCATTGTTTCTTGTCAGTTTTTGATACCCTGTCAGTTTTTGATACCCTTTGATACCCTGTTTTTGTGCTATTTCCTTTGATTTTCTCTCCCTTAGCAATTCTTTTTATTTTGGCCATTATTTATCTTTCCGTCCTTCGTCAGATCTTCATTTATGTATATTCTTTCTCTGAGTTGTTTGGGTTTCATCTTATTTGGCATTTTTTGGTCTTTTCTGTCTTGATATCCATCTCTACCAAATATATTTTGTCTCCCAGCTTTCTTGCTTCATTAACGTTTAATTTTACTCGCATCTACTTTTCTGTGAATTTTTCTACCTCATTCCCTAGCAAGAGTGGTTGATCGGTGTCAATTTGCAGTCCTTGAATCACAATATTTTTCCTTTTTTCCTTTTTTTCTAATTTTTATAGTCTTTCGTTGAAGATCTTTAATTCATTTCGTAATTGGTTAATATCTTGACCTTGAAGCGCCTTTTCATTAATAAGTTTCAGTTCTTCCATTTTCTTTCGATATTCTTTTTGCTGGAATGCGAGAGTTACTGGAAAAAAAGGAAGGCCTTATCGAAGGGTAAGCTATATTAATCATCGTCTTAAAATCTTATTTCTATAGCTCAGACCAAAATAAAAATATTTATGTTGACCTGAGTTTTATAGGGAACTATTCGATTTTTTACAGTCGAATCCAGGGGCAATACGTAATCTATTTCAACAAAATGTTTATTGCAGATACATGCATTTATTGTCGGCAGATATTTATCCCTTCTTATCAGTGGCGGCCCGTGAGGTAGTGCCACAAAGCCATGGCACTACCTTACTAACTATGCAGAAACATATTTTTTATCTTCAAAACCTTTTAATTCCTGTTAATTTTTTGTGTGTATTTCTTTTGATCTTCATAAATTATATAAAATATGGCAACTATGGGCGTAATACAATCCCTGCCGACAGCGGAGAGTATTCGACAGGAGAATCTCCTTCGTGCCGAAGTCAGTACTGGTACGACTAAAGAGAGAAAGATTTTACGAGCATTCTATGTAAGTGACAGAGAAAGGACTATTAGTATACCTTAAAATTAGAATCTCTGTGCCAGGCACGAGGGTATGATGCCAGGTCTATTTATTTTGAGTTTCTTTACGTGCTGGTTTGTCGCTTTTATTATGTATATTTCTGTTAAAAAGTTTTTGTATTTGTAATTAAACTTTTAGTGCATCATGATCGTGGGTATTTTGATAATATTTTGATTATTTCTCAAGTTTAATTTATTAATTGACAATGAAGATTAGTATCTTAAAAAATTTTTTTGGTGGTTTTTCACTAGAAAGAAACTACAAATGTTATAAGGTGTTGTGGAGCTTTCGAGTTAGCTTTAAGAGGTCACGACGAAAAAGAAAATTCAGAAAATAGAGGCATATTTAAGGAGCTGGTCAATTTTAGCGCCGAATTAGACAACGCCTTAAAGGTTCATATTATTCAAAGTACCAGATCTTTCAAAGGTCTACCTTCTCCGGATATTTAGTTGCTTCTAATTTATTTATGTCGGAGAAGTTTTCTGCGTATAAGCATCAGTTTTTCGAATCATTTCTTAATGAAACATGGAGACAATTTTAATTTTTAAGCAAAACTCGGTTTAAAACTGAATTAGAAGTAGGTACTGTATTAGCGAGACGAATTAAGTACTACCTCTGGGGCTGTTTCGCTATCGGTTTTATTGTATAGGGAAGGTTTAAAAAGCACATTTGAAGAAACTATTAAACTCTTAAGTATTTTAGTTACCATTCCTATATCAACATCTGAAGCAGAACGCTGTTTTTCGATGTTAAAACATAGTGCTTTAGGTATGCTATCTGCAGAAAAGCATTTTGTAAATTGTATTGATAATTTTAATTATAAAGTCATTGAAAACTTTGCAACCAAAAAATAGAAGAATGAACTTCATATATCGTAAACTTTAAAAGTGACATTACAAAAATTTGTGCATGTGTGTGAATAATGAAATAGTATTATTTTTATAAATTGGTAAATAGAGACTAAATCGTAATAACAATTTTCTAGCACTATCACTATCAGCAGTAAATGCTGGTAGTAAGTTAAGAGGTTTTTATTATTAATTAATTTACGGAACGGTTTTGATTTTGATCAATGTTGGACAATTGCTTGGCACCTCAGATCAATAAACTTAAGATACATATGATAAAAGTATCCGCGCATGTTTTTTTTTAGTTTTTGTTGTCAGTATTTGTTTTTTTTTACAATATCGTGAATCCGTCACTAAAAATTTTGGCGGCTGCCCGAGTTCTGGTACTACCTTCTTAAACTGGTACGAGCCGCCACTGCTTCTTATTGCTACAATCCACTTTTTTCTCATCAGAATATTTTTGGGAAACCTGTATATTGATGTTCTCGTTCTCGATAAGCACAAAGGCACAACACAACATTAAGGCATTTTATTTTCTCAAATTAGATTTACACAGCGAAACAAATATGCAATATTTACTTAAAAATAGATATTTGAATAGTTGACGTAAGTTGATCTACACAAGCTCCACCTACACAAGCGCCACCTACGTTGAGCTTTACAGAGTAGCTGCCATTAAACGTGCCATTCCAGACGAGCGAGAGTGGCCAGCCACTGTTGCCGGTCCCTGCCACTGTGGCGTCCATTACAAAATCATTGGGGCTAGCAAAATCGCCGGTTTCAGCCACTTTGTGGATCCACAGTGTAGAGCTGTATAAATATTATTATAGATTGATGTGTTCTATATGAGTCAGCTTCTAAATCTACACATATTAAACATATTCTAAATTAGTCCTGTCGCCAGGGGGGGTACAACGGCCTTCTTAATTCAGATGGACTAACCCAAGTTTTTTTTATGTATTTTGGCCCGCAGAACACGAATTTTTTGGGTAACAGTTGATCCGGATGTCGATAAGATTGTTATAAACAAAGAAGTTGAGGAATTACATAACAGCGATTTCTCGCAAAACAAAACAATTTTTTGTGTTTTTTGGGTCATTCTAACCAAAAAATGTTCCTACAAGTTTTTTCGTAGGATGCATAGTTTTCGAGATAAATGCGGTTGAACTTTCAAAAAATCGAAAAATTGCAATATTTGAACCCGAATAACCTTTGAATAAAAAATAAAATAGCAATTCTGCTTACCGCCTTTAAAAGTTTAAGTCAAATTTTATCTGTTTTGAATATTTGCATTGCTAAAAATTTATTTTTTGATTGTTAAAAAAAAGCTATAAACGCATAGTGTTTCCCGTGCCTAATACATGCGTTTTAATGCATGCTGCGTAGAAATAGCCCCGCTTGCACTTTTACCTCCTCTACCTACTCATTCGATTTTAAATGAGAAATCATTGAAAACATCACTCAAGCACTAGGTGTTTATAGCTTTGTTTTAACAATAAAATAATAAATTTTTAGCAATACAAATAATTAAAACCGATATAATTTGACTTGAACTTTCAAATGCGATAAGCAGAATTGCTATTTTATTTTTTAATCAAAAGTTATTCGGGTTCAAAATTGCAATTTTTCGATTTTTTGAAAGTTTAACCGCGTTTATCTCGAACACTATGTATCCTACGAAAAAATTTGTAGGAACATTTTTTGGTTAGAATGGCCCAAAAAATACAAAAAAATGTTTTCTTTTGCAAGAAATCGCTGTTATGTGATTCCTCAACTTCTTGGTTTATAACAATCTTATCGACATCCGGATCAACTGTTACCCAAAAAATTCGTGTTCTACAGGTCAAAATACATAAAAAAAACTTGGGTAAGTCCATCTGAATACAGGAGGCCGTTGTGCCCCCCCTGGCGACAGGACTAAATGGAGTATGAGAGGCGTGAAGTGAACTAGAAATAAGGGTTTACAGGTAGAATCTTTAGAAATTCCACTTGATAATAGAAGAGAATATCTCAGCCAGATATTTTTAATTAAAATTATATACCTTTAAATAACAGTCTTTACCACAATATTAACACAATATTAACAAATAATTGAACGGAGTAGATTTAACCAAAAAATACTGGAAGCTGAAAGACTTGTCTCCAATTTGTGAGGCTTTTCGAAGTCTGTCTAAATTTAATTATAATTGTAACGTAGTTAACAGCTTTATACTTGAATATTTTCACGGTTTTTTACATAAAGTCAAATTAATACAACCAAGTTATCATGAAAACAACGTCATAAACTTTTTTTTGCAATTGCTTTCACAAATTTTGTTATAACTGCGGTTCTAATTATCGTATCCAAATTTATTAAACACTTTTTGTTAATTTTTTTAAATGAAACAGTAGTTTTCATTTTGTTTGGTAAAATAAAAATGTCTCTAATAGTTTAGGAGATTCAATCATTTAAAAAATTAAATTGTTAATAACAAATTATCTGACAGGTGCGTCATCATTTAAAGCATACGCAATAACGAAATAAGTCGGAAATTTGCTAAACGCAACAGCAAGTGACAGAAAGTGGTTACTTCTCCAATCAGGAGTTATATTATAAAATTTGACGTTAGAAAGTAAATAGAATGTCAAATGTAAGTTTTGCTTTAAAGTTTTGGTGCAGAATTACAGCTACATTTGAAGTAGCTTAATAAATTCTTTTAATGCCATTAGTGACTAATAAATAAATAAATAATTTATAAAAAAATGCAATAACATGTTGTTTTTATCATTTTATTCACTTTGGCGGAACCTTAAACACAACTATTCCTTAACTGTGTGATTGAGGTTAGCTTTGTATGTTGTAAAAATTATTGGCAAAATAAAATACACTTACCATACAATTTCAAACTCCAATATAAAACAAGTTGTGAAAACAGCTGTTTGTGTAATATAAAAAATTAAAAATGCAAAAATTCGACAAAAAAAAACAGCAAAAACTGACAGCCACAAAAGTAAACAAACCAGAAACGCCACAGATTGTATTTAAAATCTGAAAACATCCCCAACGTCTTTTTTTGTACTCTTTTCAATGTGCTAAGTCTAGAGCATTCATAAAAATAACATGTGTTTTTACTTAGTAACAGGCGGTAGCTGGTTTGTCATTTAGCATTTAGGCGGTAGCTTGAGAGAGATAATGATGCTAGATAAAAAGTATGTGTCTTATCTCGCCAGGTTTTAATGACGCACGGGTAAAGAATCGTGGACTCACTGTATGATTATGCTGCGGTGTATTTTATTTTAATTTTAACTTTAACTGTAAGATTTGCGAGCAATGTAGTTCATACAAGGAATTAATAAAAATCTATTTAATATATTTTTCTTTTTAAATAAACCATAGAAACTACTGCTGACTTATTTTTACTTCATAAAAGAGTATAAATACTGTCAAACTAAAAGCATACTAAAAGCTTTAAAAACACAAAACACTCTTATAAAGTACGAACAAGTCCATTTTACTATACATATATAAAATTTTATATTAATCGCCTGAAAACTAAATACCAAAAGCAAAAAGTAATAAAATAAATAAACTCAATCTCGACTTATTCCATTAAAAGTTTTTGGTAAAAGGTGAATTTCAGCAGCGTGGAAAGTCACCTTCCTTTATTGGAGCTTGTCACGATTTTCTGCTTGTAGCTCCTCGATAAAATCACATATTGGGAACAAAAACGGGAGAAAATATTTAATATCCTCTCTTTTTTTCTCTATTACGAAAGTATATCACGTTTTTTATTACATGTCAAATAAGAATTTTTTTAGTCCTTTTTTAAATAAAACTGATTTGGGAAAAGCGATAAACTGAATTTATTTTATGTGGTAAAGCTTTTATTCATAAGAGCACTCTAGATTTCTTCTGGCAGTGGTATGGTGTTTAGATATGATTTAAAGACTAATTTAAAGAACTATTTTCAATGGGAAATAAGCCACAATTTTACCAAAAAAATGATTTTATTAACGTTTCGACGTCCCAGGAACGCAACTCATCAATATTGGCAATATCATTTTAAAGTCGTCTACTTTAAAATGTATAATACATGTCTGAATTGCCGATATAAATGAGTCAGATTAAATAAATTATTAGAAGATTTTTTTGCTAAGCAACAACATTTTTGTTTAATCTAGTATTATTTTGTATTTTGACAACGACACCCGACTTGGGCGTCGAAACGTTAATAAAATCATTTTGTTAGTAAAATTGTGGCTTATTCCCCATTGAAAATAGTTGATTATAAAAATGTCACAAGAAAATAGCTTCAGAACAACATTAATTTAAAGACGTTTGGTAGCATCTGTTGGTTGCCGAAGAATGCTTTAATTTTAGAAGTACTGTAGAAATTTCGTAGTATATTTCGCTTTACGATCTTTTGAATGGCAACATGACGATTTCTTTCATTGTGATATCTGCTCCTTGATGGGTAATGGATTCATGTCTAATATAATATTCGCTAACCTTCAAATAACACTTTTTCCACCTACCTCTACCGAAAGTATACTTTTCCGGACCTGATTGTAGGGAGCAAAGTTGTACTTTTCCTCCCTAGGGAGGAAAATATTTTTCCTCCCTAGGGAGGAAAAGTAAAAGTGACGTCATGGTATTTCATTCATGAAATATAACTTATTGACGCCCTGTATAATATCTATTTTCTATTTCGAAGTATCTATACATTTTAACGTTTATTTTTAAAACATCCTCTATTTTGCAGAATGGCAAAAAACAGCAAATTGTTATTTTGATTTAACAATGTTTACATTAATAATTTGACTTATATTTGACAGTTGACAGTTATATTGTACCTACTTGTTGTTTTAGTTCTAATAAATTTTGTTGGTTAGTTACATAAATAAATTAAGTAAAAATGAAAAATGACTTGTTATTTGAGGAAGGTGGAAAAACCATATGTATAACATGGGAGTAAAGTGCCTTTTCCTCCCTTGAATGATTACTGCCCTCCGCTACGCGTCGGGCAGTAAACTTCATTCTCGGGAGGAAAAGTTACACTTTCCTCCCTTGTTATACAAATAGCTATTTTGTATTCCCTTCATCGTTAAATTTCCGTGGTAGGTATAAGTTTTCAATCCTCATTCTTTGGATTTCATTAAACCTTCCGTTACTCGCGCCAATTTTTTGTGATCGAATACTCGCGCACGGTGCAGAAGACCGGGTCCAAAAATATGGGTCAGCAATATTTGAAAATTTTTTTTTGCACAATTGTGTACAATTATATTATTTAATGAATATATGATCATATAATTTTGTAGATATGCGTTTGTGTCAACATTATATTACTTTAATAAAAAGTAACTTTGTTCATCATCATCTTCATACGTTTCCTCGTCAGTCGATACTTGCTCCAATAATTTTAATAATCTTTGCTTCTCCTTCTCGTAATCCATATCTAATTACAAATAAACACATATATAAACATTAAAAATAAGAAAAAGATCTTAAATTACCTTAGTAATTAAAACTTACTACTTTTAATTACCTTACTAATTAATAGGTGTTGCCTAATAATAAAAGTACAATACTCTTTTTTACACTGCACGTAGACTTCACACATAGTTGAATGATGACTGAAGAGGTATATGCAGCAGCAATTCAAAATCTCCACTACAATCAGAGTTATAGGAAGTTATATAGAGGGCCGGTCTCATACACCGTGTGCGAGTAACGGAGGGTGAAGTGTGGAAATAATGATGTTGCCTCTATATGTTCTTTTGAATTAATAATATTCTTTTCATGGTTTCATCTTATTATCTTTTTCATTGTTTTTATACATTCTTCTTTTGTTCATTTGCTTTAAAGGTCGTGGTTTATTCACTTTTTTTTAGCAACTGAAGTGATGTTGTTTAGAATTTTGTATAGTATATGTAAATTTTGTTTGTGCTTCTAAAAGATATATTTTTGGTATCTACAGTTTTTTTTATTAAATGCATATTTTTCGAGTTATTCTCAAAAAACCTGCTAAAAAAGTCGATTTTTTCTTCCAAAAACTGTTTCTTTCAACAGCGAATAACTCGAAAAATATTATTATTACAAAGGAAACTCAAAGAAAAATTTTTTCTTAGAATTACTTTTTCATCGAATTTCATAGTTAAAATGTAACGAAAAATTCCCAACCCCGAGATGGGATGGCAATCACCCCCAAGGTTTTAGCGTGCAGCGGCATGATATAGAAAATGATCCTTGGGCTATTTCCTACCTTCTGTGAAAATTTCAAGTAAATCCATGCTGGACGAAAAAATTGCGAGCCAAAATGCTTCATTTCTTGGCCTATATAAATATAATAATTATTTAAATTTCGAACATGTTTTCAGATATAGTTATTTTCCGCAAGTGCGGAAAGTCATACTTTTCCGCACGCAATTACAGTTTGCCGAACGACGCGAAGCGGAGTTCGGCAAGCAGTCGAGTGCGGAAAAGAGACCTTCCGCAAGAGTTAGGAACAATATTTTTTCTACGAGCGTTTAAAACGTGGCCAAATCTTAATAAATTAATTGAATTAATTAGATATGAAAATAGTATATAAACCCAAATAAACAACAACACAAATTAATTATTTGACAAGGTTGTCAAAACCAAACTTTCAATATAATTGGTTAGCATGACGACGATCTTGGTTTCCATGACGACGATTCAAAACCACTGTTATTGTCTACTGATTTGCCTTTCGAATATTATGTCAAAATCGAATTCATCAATTCAATTCAATCGAATCTAAATTCAGTGCGGAAAAGTAATGCATAAAAGTAAAACTTTCCAAACTAAAACACGTGCGGACTTTTTTGCATGCTCCTAGAAAAAAACTGTTACCGATTTTACATAAATGATTGTGTTTTAATAAAATTATCATGTAAAAGATTTAATGCCCGGTTGCACCAACAGATCTTAAGCTCCAGCTTAGCTAAGCTCTACTTATAGATAGGGCCTCCTTGAATATCACTTACGTTGCATCATAATTTTAGATTCTTACCTTATTATCAGTAGTAATTGCACAAAAGCTCTAAAATTATTGAATTTGTCCCCAATGGACACTTTGACAGTTCTAATTTCACGAGCCGAAGGCGAGTGAAATTATGTCAAAATGTCCCGAGGGCAAAAATTCTATATTGATATTAGAGATCGAGTGCAATTTGTTGCGATTATTTCATGAATAAAAGTGTTCAAAACCAAAATTTTATTGTAATTTATTTATGTAAGTACAAATTAGTACAATTAAACAAACTGTTCTTATAAATATTAATTTGACGGTTGAAAGTCATCACTTTTATAATTTTTAAAACATTAATTGTCATTAATGTTACTGAATGTATTTTTTCGTAGCAACGAAGGGCATCTGACGTAGTATACTTTACGACGGGTAATTATCAAAAATTATCGATTTAATTTAGATTTCTGTAGCTTTCTATTGGTCAGAATCTCCTATGAATGAAATAATCAATTGTATCTATTATTATATTCTGGTATTCTTATTGTTATATATTATAATTATATTATATTAATTCTTATGATATTCTCGACTTAAGCTTAAGATCTGTTGGTGCAACCGGGCATTACAGACATACTAATAATTAAACATTGAAATGTGCAGAAACATATTATTCAAAAACATTTCATTTTGTGTTCCAAAGTTTTATTTAAAATTTTGGTGAATGCTCTTTGATTATTATGTAATTACTTATTGGCTATATTTTTAAAAATTTTGCATCGTTACATATAAATTAATTTTTTAATAAATTATTTAACCATCACGTAAAATAAAACAACAGATTAACAAAAAAGTTAAAAATGAAAGTCCTAATATACCTATTCGTATTTATGAAATAAATACGAATATTGTTCCGAAGTTTCTGATGTCAAAATAAACGTATATTCATCTGAAAGTGCGGTTAGTTACCATTAAAAATAATAAATAATAGTAATATATTTATATATCTGTTTTATTGTGTAATACTTATTTCAACGTTTATTGAAGCTGCTTAATTTATTCACCGATCGTCAAGCAGTCAAATGATTCAAATGAATCAATAGGCTATTGATTATATTCAAGATAAGATAGCTAAAAGGAACTACAACGTTAACGGGGTTTTATTATTTCATATGGTCAATGAACGTCTATACATGAAAAAACCGCGGAGTGCTACCATTTAAAGGGGTGCGTTTTTGAGAAATGGGTGAATTAGTCCCTGGGCACAGGTTACATTAGGGTGAGTTCTATTCACTTTTGGTGCAAACATATCTACATAAAAATTGTTCCTGCTTAAATTTCCTATCTAAATATCACTTTTTAAAGTCAATGATACTTTTGTTTACAAAAATATATTCAAAAGAAAAAGCACAAAGAAACCCAAAAGAAAGAAGTTTTGTTTTTTGTCCCATAACTTTTGTCCACGAGGATATAGGTATAGACATTGCTTCAAAAAAAATCAACATATTTCTTCTTTAAAATATTGTTTAGTAGAGGTAATTAGGATTTATAGTTTTCCAAATATGATTTTTCAAAGTTCGCCACTCACAGCAATTTTGGGCAATTTTCCTTGTTATTTCGCAAATATTGTTGTGTAACTTTTTTTTACGTAACTTTAGGTATATGCAATGGTACACGTAATAGGAATAGAAATCAATTACCTTTAAAATGGTCTACTGTATAACGTTGCACGACTTTTTTAAAAGAGATTATGGTTTTTCAAGGTTTTATACTTTTAACGATTTTTTATAATATAATATAAAAATAAAATAATATTATTATATAATATATTATATATTATATTATATATTATATAATACCTAATATAAAAAAATATTATTTTTTTACATTTTTTACGATTATTTTTGAAATTTCTCATTATAACTTTTTTTCTTGTACATGAATATACTATATATTGCTCAATAAAGAAGGCTTACTTTCTGTTCTTTAAAATGGTGTATCATCTATATTTCAATAATGGAATCCGAGTGATTTTTTGATATTTTTTTACCTGTGTTATTTATATTTATTTCTTTTACAAAAATTACATAAACATTAGTCTTAGAAAACATCACTTTAGTTAAAATTATTTAAACGTTGACATTTAAAAAATTTTCAAAATCAAAGTCCATCTCTTCGTTAGAATTAGCTTCAATATCTTCCTCTGGCACCTCAGTTATCTTAGAGTTCCCACAATTAGTACCCATACACATGCACCCTTTGCAGAATATTGAACAACTAATTCCTATCTTCCTACAACCGCAGTTTTTTGTACATACATCCTTTGGTACATTTACATGCTATTTTTTCAAGCAAAGCTTGTGGTGCAGGAGCTTTGACAGTAAATATTGGAATTAATCCATATTTTGAAGTTTGCACGGCCGAGTCAAGTGGATTCAAAGTATTACCTATAAAAAATAAGATTCAATCATAACACACAATCACATAAAAAAGTTATAATGAGAAATTTAAAAAATAATCCTAAAATCAAAAATCGTTGCAAGTACTTATTACATTTTGAAAAAGCATATCTTCTTTAAAAATAATCCTAGAATATTTTATAATACATCATTTTAAAGTAAACAGAATAAGCTTTCTTTTTTATTAAAAATTTTATTAAGAATAAGCTTTTTTATTATTTTTGTATAATATATACCTAAATGTAGAAAAAAAAGTTATAATGGGAAATTTAAAAAATAATCGTAAAAAATATAAAAACTCATTAAAAGTATAAAATCTTAAAAAAGATAACCTCTTTAAAAGAAGTCGTACATTATACAGTGGAACATTTTAAAGGTAATTGATTTCTATTCCTCTTAAATGTACCATTGCATATGCCTTAAGTTGCGTAGAAAAAAGTTACACAACAATATTTGCGAAATAACAAGGAAAATTGCCCTAAATTGCTTTGAGTGGCGAACTTTGAAAAATCATATTTCGAAAACTGTAAATCCTAATGACCTCTCCAACATCATTTTAAAGAGAAAATATGTAAGTTTTTTTTCTGTGAAGCAATGTCTATACCTATATCCCTGTGGACAAAAGTAATGGGACAAAAACAAAATTTCTTTCTTTCGGGTTCCTTTGTGCTTTTTCTTTTGAATATATTTTTGTAAAAAAAAGTATCTTTGACTTTTAAAAGTTATATTTAGATAGGAAATTTAACCAGGAACAATTTTTATGTAGACGTGTTTGTACCAAAAGTGCATAGAACTCACCCTGATGTAATCTGTGCTCAGGGACTAATTCACCTATTTCTCAAAAACGCACCCCTTTAAATGGTAGCACTCCACAGTTTTTTCATGTATAGAGATTCATTGACCATATGAAATAATAAAAACCCGTTAACGTTGTAGTTCCTTTCTATAGTACATAATCAATAGCCTACAAATGGTTTCTTGACTAATGACTGTCTACTGAAAGTAGACAGCACTGTAGACAAATAATATTGTTCTCGGATTGATAAAAAGCTTGTGTTTAATGTCTGTTTGCATTTTTAATAAATTACTTACCTGTATAAAAAGAAAAATGTAGTAAGCACAAAAGTACTATATAATAAGCACTATATAATACCTAATATAAAAAAATATTATTTTTTTACATTTTTTACGATTATTTTTGAAATTTCTCATTATAACTTTTTTTCTTGTACATGAATATACTATATATTGCTCAATAAAGAAGGCTTACTTTCTGTTCTTTAAAATGGTGTATCATCTATATTTCAATAATGGAATCCGAGTGATTTTTTGATATTTTTTTACCTGTGTTATTTATATTTATTTCTTTTACAAAAATTACATAAACATTAGTCTTAGAAAACATCACTTTAGTTAAAATTATTTAAACGTTGACATTTAAAAAATTTTCAAAATCAAAGTCCATCTCTTCGTTAGAATTAGCTTCAATATCTTCCTCTGGCACCTCAGTTATCTTAGAGTTCCCACAATTAGTACCCATACACATGCACCCTTTGCAGAATATTGAACAACTAATTCCTATCTTCCTACAACCGCAGTTTTTTGTACATACATCCTTTGGTACATTTACATGCTATTTTTTCAAGCAAAGCTTGTGGTGCAGGAGCTTTGACAGTAAATATTGGAATTAATCCATATTTTGAAGTTTGCACGGCCGAGTCAAGTGGATTCAAAGTATTACCTATAAAAAATAAGATTCAATCATAACACACAATCACATAAAAAAGTTATAATGAGAAATTTAAAAAATAATCCTAAAATCAAAAATCGTTGCAAGTACTTATTACATTTTGAAAAAGCATATCTTCTTTAAAAATAATCCTAGAATATTTTATAATACATCATTTTAAAGTAAACAGAATAAGCTTTCTTTTTTATTAAAAATTTTATTAAGAATAAGCTTTTTTATTATTTTTGTATAATATATACCTAAATGTAGAAAAAAAAGTTATAATGGGAAATTTAAAAAATAATCGTAAAAAATATAAAAACTCATTAAAAGTATAAAATCTTAAAAAAGATAACCTCTTTAAAAGAAGTCGTACATTATACAGTGGAACATTTTAAAGGTAATTGATTTCTATTCCTCTTAAATGTACCATTGCATATGCCTTAAGTTGCGTAGAAAAAAGTTACACAACAATATTTGCGAAATAACAAGGAAAATTGCCCTAAATTGCTTTGAGTGGCGAACTTTGAAAAATCATATTTCGAAAACTGTAAATCCTAATGACCTCTCCAACATCATTTTAAAGAGAAAATATGTAAGTTTTTTTTCTGTGAAGCAATGTCTATACCTATATCCCTGTGGACAAAAGTAATGGGACAAAAACAAAATTTCTTTCTTTCGGGTTCCTTTGTGCTTTTTCTTTTGAATATATTTTTGTAAAAAAAAGTATCTTTGACTTTTAAAAGTTATATTTAGATAGGAAATTTAACCAGGAACAATTTTTATGTAGACGTGTTTGTACCAAAAGTGCATAGAACTCACCCTGATGTAATCTGTGCTCAGGGACTAATTCACCTATTTCTCAAAAACGCACCCCTTTAAATGGTAGCACTCCACAGTTTTTTCATGTATAGAGATTCATTGACCATATGAAATAATAAAAACCCGTTAACGTTGTAGTTCCTTTCTATAGTACATAATCAATAGCCTACAAATGGTTTCTTGACTAATGACTGTCTACTGAAAGTAGACAGCACTGTAGACAAATAATATTGTCCTCGGATTTATAAACAGCTTGTGTTTAATGTCTGTTTGCATTTTTAATAAATTACTTACCTGTATAAAAAGAAAAATGTAGTAAGCACAAAAGTACTAACTATATTTTTGCAAACCCATTTTAACATCCCATTATTTATGTAATACTTTTCCTCAAACAATTTTGCTTGAATTTTCATGGAGCTATTATTCTCTTTCACTTTGTTCCGACCTTCACATTGAAACAAATTATTAAATCACCTGAATATCTTGTAAAGGCATTTTCTTCCTATAATTTATGAAGGTATTTTTACTGTTGCTGTTTAGATTAGAAACAGCGAAATACCTTTCCAGTTTTATGAAGTTCGTGTTTAATAATAAAAGTTAATTTTTCATTTAGTTAATCCTTCAATGAACACAACAAATTAATTTTGAGGAAGATTTTCTGTTGTTTTACTTTCTCGTCTGTTTATTTTAGCAAAATTAAATAATTATGAGGAACTGCCTTAATTATTGTCCGAGAGCTGTTAGACATTTTTGAGGAGTCGGCATTTTAGGCATTCTGAAAATTTTTCAGGTGACTCTTCCATGATAGCCTAATACAAAAATGTCGGTCCTACTGGACGGTAGCGGTTATTTTCCCCAAAAATCCCTCATGAAAAATGGGTGAAAATTGTTACTACAAAAAATGCCATTGACGTGACTTTAAAGTAAATTTAAATCTATATATATATACATATATATATATATATATATATATATATATATATATATATATATATATATATATATATATATATATATTGATGTGATCTTGATTATTGATATGAGATAATATTCTTATATGTTACTTAATTTAATCAATGTATTAATACTAATCTAATTAATTAACCAGATCACATATCAATATGTTTTCAATCTCAGGGCGAATTATAAATTAATTACTTACTTCCGTGGCTTCTAAATATTTCTTAATGGTTCCTAATCGGGATAGAAAAGAAAAGAGTAAAAAAAATACACATATGGGTTACAATTATAATCAAAATATTTTTTATTTTATTTAAAAGGCAATCAATGCTTAATATTTGCTATTTCTTATTATTCTTAAACATAACATTTACAAATGGGAATCTTATTTCCTTTTGGTTTTCAATTGAAAGTTTTTATTAACATTTAACTATTAGGAGTTATTAGGAACAACTCTATTTAAGTTTGATGAAGCTTTTCTGATATTATTGATTATGTTATTCAATTTTTTTATGTGGAATTTAATACGAAAACCCATACATTCATGTCCAAACAAATGAGACTGACCTTTTCCTGGTGAACTGAAAATGTCCTCACACAAGACCCTTTCCTGCTATCCTTGGCTGCGATCAAACCTCGTCCTGGCTTCCAGTGATGTTCTCCTTTGAAAAACTAGCTCGAATAGCTCTCGTTCCTGCTTTTGTCGTGATGCTGTGTTCTACCTTTTTCGAAACTGCTATCAGCTACCGGGACACTCTGGGCTCAAGGAGGTTCTTTTACTCTCGACCTGGCCTACTTCTCGTTCCACGATAGATACTCCACACTCACGGAACTACACCGGCTTTCTCACTCCTCGAACACTGCCGTCTACTACTCGACTTCACTTCTCGACAGCTCAAAACATTCTGCTCTCACTTTTTCATCCATTCCCCTACTTTCTAAATATCCCTTCCAGATTCACAAATCACTTTTCCACCACCAACTCTCATTCGTAATATTCCTCAAAACCAATTTTTAATCTTTCTAAATATGCTTAATGGATTTCAAAAGAAAATATTTAATTCCCATTCTAAAATACTTTCTAACTATTTACAAATTTTAATGACCTATTCTCTCTTTCAAATGAGTCTTATTTAGCATAGGCTAATGATCGAAACCTTCCGCGAAAAACGATAATGAACTATCATCTATTTCACTGAGTTTTATTTAGCATAGGCTAATGATCGACCTTCCGAGAAGAACGATAATGGTACGCGTCATTCACTTTGTTTATCTAAGCACATTGTTCCGAGTTTCGTACGCTTATTCTAATCACTTCTTAAAATTACATATAACAATTTGTTGTATACAGGTTGTTTTAAATTTATATGCCCGTGGTTGAGAAAATTGAAATTATTTTATATTAAATTGAATTTTGTTTATAATTATCAAAATTTAATTTTCATATCAAATAGAAATATAACAAATCCCCGCCTTGTATTCGATAAAATTTATCTGCATTTTTAAATAAATTTTCTCGAGGCAAAACCAACTCCCTGTATATTTCCTTACTTTAATCTACTTCTTATATCCTAACTTACTATCTACTTCATGTAATTCTGTCTTTTATTCGTGATATTTGTATACATCGTGAATATTATAAATTCCTCGGATCTTTTCCGAGTTCCTGTGCCTCAACTCATAACTATTTATCCCATTTTCATTATTCACGATGTACGGGCCTTCGAAAACAGGCATCAACTTTGCGCAAATGCCCCCAGGAAGATTTGATACTCGTAATGCCCTCACGAGTACTTTTTCACCCTTTTGGAAAGTCACTGGTCTTCTTTTTCTATTTTGTTCCTGTCTTTGGATATATTTTTCGTTGCTTCGCCGTAATCTTCTCTGTACGGTTTCAATCACCTGTTGATATTCTTTTGGCTCTTGGTCTTCCCATGGCCTTATCGGCAATACACCCTTCATGATGTATTCTGGGTTCTCTTTTGTTACTGTGCTCGGAATTGTATTTAGATACCTTTCTATTTCCGCCATTTTCCTGTCCCAGTGGCGATGTTGACCATCTGTTGCAATGCGAAGAAATTTCGTCACTTCCTGTATGAATCGTTCCGAAGGATTACTCTGTGGATGCCTGATGCTGACAAAATTTGTCTCTATTCCTCGTTCTCGAAGTTGTCCCTTGAAACGATCATTTCGGAAATACGTTGCATTGTCCAGTAGGATCTTTTTTGGTGTTCCTACTATGGCTATAAAATTGTCGATTTTTCTTAATATTTCCTCCCCCTTTGTGGTGCGGCAACTATATAATTTTACGTATTTTGAAAACACATCCACCATTACCAGAATATGTTTGTTCCTTTTAGTGGTCATAATTAGATCGCTTAACATATCTATTGCTACAATGTCTAGTTTGTTTCGGGCTTCAATATTTTTGGCAACATTTTCGTTTTTGAAATTCCGACTCTTATATTTTTGACATACATCGCACTTCTGGGTAATTTCCTTTGCAATGCGGTAATCCTGTCGGCTGATGTAATTTTCCCTAAAAACGAGCCAAACTTTTCTGCTACCGATATGCCCATTGTCCTCATGTAATTTCTTTATCATCTTTTCGGCCAATGTCTGTGTCACTAAATATAGTTCCTTTCCGTCTATTCTCTTAAAATATATGTCATTTTCTACTTCCGCTCTTCTTTTCTCTCTTTCCTCTAGGTCTTCTTGGTTTGTCCTTATCTCATTTAACGAATATATCCCTTCTTCTTGTATTAATCTATTTAGTCCCACCTGTAGAGTAATTGTTTCCTTTTTTCCCGTGTCCTCATCCCGTGTTAGAGCGTCGGCTATTATGTTGTCTTTTCCTTTTATATATCGGAACTCAAAATCATACTCCTGTAATAATAGAATACCTCTATGTATTCTATTATTTACTAATCTATTCTTCATGATATGTACTAAAGCTGCATGGTCTGTTTCGATTGTGAATTTTGCTCCCAATAAGTAAAACCTCAATTTGTTTACGCAATATAGTACACTGGCAAACTCCAATTCTGTAACACTATATTTTCTCTCATGTGTTTTAGTCACTCGCGATATAAAACATATCGGCACTTCTTGGTCGTTTTGTATTTGAGACAGAACTCCTGCAAATTTTTGTATGGACGCATCAGTTCGGAGTATAAAAGGTAAATTGTAAATGGGGTGGTATATTTTCGTTCCTTTTGCGAATTCTCGTTTTAATGTTTCGAAAGCTTCCTCCTGTTCTTCTTTCCAATTCCATTTTATTCCTTTTTTAAGCAACTTTATCAGAGGGATTTCCTTTTGGCTCAAATCGGGAATCAGTTTTTTAAAATAATTAATCGTCCCAAGAAAACCTCTCAATGTTTTCAAATTCGTTGGTCTTGGGTATTCATCTATGAGCTTGACTCTGTCTTCGGATAATCTTACTGTTTTGGTGTCCAATTGAAAACCCAAATAAATGACTTCTTTTTGAAAAAATTGACATTTTTCAATGTTTAATTTCAATCCCGCTGTGTCCAATTCTTCCAGAATTATTTCTATGTGTTTCAGATGACTCTGAGTATCTTGTGAAAAAATTAATAAATCATCGATATAATGAACTATGAAATCTTCGTGGCGATTCAAAATGGTATATAGAGCTCGGACGAGTGCAGCACAAGCACTCTGCAATCCAAACGGCACTACCTTAAACCGGTAGACAATACCATCAATAGAAAAAGCGGTGTAGTTTCTACACTTTTCAGCTAACGGTATCAACCAAAAACTGTGTTTTAAGTCAATTTTCGAAAATATGTGTGACCCGGTGATTCTTCCAAAAATGGCCTCGATGTTTATAGGTGATTCATATTGTGATACAGTGTGCTGGTTGATATTCCTGGCATCTAAACATAATCTCAATTCTCCACTGCTTTTCTTTACTATCACAATCGGGTTAACATACGGTGAATCACATCTTTCGATGATTTGATCTTCCAACATTTTATTTATTTCTTCTTTCACCTCTTGTCGATACTTGTATGGAATCGGGTAAGTCTTTGATCGAAAATTTCCCAAGTTTTTCACCTCAAATGAATGTTCGTATTTTTTAGCCACTCTGTTTTCCTCATTGATCAAATTTTCGTAGTTTCTTAACATCAACCGCAATTCTTTTTCTTTCCCTTCTCCACATATCAATTTTCTGTCTTTTTTCTCAGATTCTTCACACATGTTTACCGTGCATTCTGCATCCTCGTTTGCATATACCTCCTCTTCAAATACCACTGTTTCAATCATATTCTTTTCACTTTCATTTTTTAGCTTTATTTCTTCTTCTAATGAGCCCGTCTCTTCTTTTGAGGAATCCCAGGTTTCCTTTGTTTCTGATACTCTCAAATTTTCTTCTTCTGGGCTCAACTCTTCTTTTGAGGAGCCACAGGTTTCATTTTCTTTTATCTTTTTCTGACCTTTTCTCCTTTTTCTTCTTTGTCCTTGCTTCGCTGCCAAATTCATTTCCACTGTTTGTTCTTTACCTGATTCGTCCGTATTTTGTTTCTCATGTTCCTTGTCCTGTTCTTTTTCTTTTTCTTCTGTTAGTTTCATCGTATTATTTTTAAAATCTATCACTACATGTTTTTCTGCCAATTCGCCCACTCCTACTATCATGTCATGTGACATGTTTGGCATTATTACACATTGTAGTGCATACATATTCTTGCCCAGTCGTACCATTACTCGTATGCCTTCATTTATAGTTGCCAATGTCCGTTTGTTTGCGCCCACTAAATTTACCCTAGGTATTTTATAAATTAAATTTGTTAAGTTAACTTCTTCTATTAGTTTTCTGTTGACCAATGTTATTTCAGATCCAGTGTCTATCATAATTTTAATTGGTTTCTCGTTGATAAATCCATCCACAAATTTTAAATTAACTCCATTTTTCTTTTCGTTGTTTCCTGCCAATTTAATAAACTCCTTGGGGTGACAAAAGATTCCTGTTTGATTTTTGGTTTTTAGTGAGCGCCGTCGTGAAAAGACGCCGGTTGCTCATCGTTGTTTATATTTTCGTCATAATGTCTCTCTCCGTCATATTCATCTGTCTGGGTATTATTTACTTCTCTTCTATTTTCTCTTGGTCTGTCGGATCTGTTTCGGTTTTCTCGATATCCCTGTTCATTTTGTCTACCATTATTTCTGTTTTCTTGATTTGAGCGT
Organism: Diabrotica virgifera virgifera; assembly: GCF_917563875.1. Taxonomy (NCBI): domain Eukaryota; kingdom Metazoa; phylum Arthropoda; class Insecta; order Coleoptera; family Chrysomelidae; genus Diabrotica; species Diabrotica virgifera. The sequence continues at coordinate 45,225,206 of NC_065444.1, forward strand.
GTGGTGTTTCTATTCTGGTATTCTCGATTTCTGTCCTCATTCCATTGCCTATTTCTTTGTTCATAATTTCCTCTTCCGTTGTCTCTATTTTCGTTTTCCCTTCTGGGATTAAAATCTCGTCTTGTATAGTCCCTCCTATTTTGATTTCTATCTCTGTAATCTTGTGTTTCTCGGGGCCTGTAATCTTCTCGCGACCTTCTTGATTTTCTTTCTCTTAGACGTGATTCTCTTATTTGTAGGAATTGGCATAAACTATCTATGTCTTTGTAATTTTGCAATGTGATATGGTCTTCCAGCGTTTCCTCGAAATGTCTTGCAATCAGTTCGACTAATTGTTCCGATGAGTAATTATATTGTAAATGTTTTGCATTATTGTAAATTTGCAAAGCATATGTCCTTTCTGATACACCCATCCTATCATTGTATTTCCCATTTTGCAATTCCTTGTTAATTTCCAATTGTTGGACCTTTCCCCAGAAATAATTCAAAAATTTTTGTTCAAATTGTTGCCAATTGCCGAATTCTTCTTCTTTACTATCGAACCATAGGCTTGCTTCATATTTGAGATGGTTTCTGATAGTTTCTTTTGCTGTATCGAAATTTCCGATGTGTTGTATTTTCTTTTTCAGGCTATTAATGAACGGCACTGGGTGTAATCTTCTTACATCCCCGCCAAACCTTATCTTCACGTCATCTGTGCTATGTATAACCATTTCTCTTCTTTCTCCGACATTTTGTTGCGTATTGATTTCCGCAATCTTTCTTTCCACTTCTTCTATGTCTGCTTGAATAGCGTTTTGCAACTTGTTTTCCAAACTTTCCATTTCTTTTTTCTGGCAATTCGTTAACTCCTTCATTTTATTTTGAATTTTCATTTCTTGTTCTTTCATGTGGTCCTTCATTCTCATTTCTTGTTTTTGCATGTGATCTTTAATTTTCATTTCATACTTTTCTATGCGTTCCTCTATTTTCTTATTGTTCTCTTCTATCGCTTGTTTTGTTTCCTGTTGATTGTCATCCATTTTTTTCTCCACTTTATCCATTTTCTGATCCAATTTTTGTTGTGTTTCATCCATTTTTCGATCCACTTTTCGTTGATTGTCATCCAGTTTTTGTGACTGGAGTTGCATCAGTTGTAATAGTTTATCTATTCCTGATAATTCTTGCTGTTCTGATGCCATGATTGTCGTGTCTAAAATATCTTCTTGGTCTGAATGTTCTTTTTGTTTTTTGTTGTCCTTGCTTTGGCTTCTTGTCACAGACATTTGTTTTCAAGAAGTATTATCCCGCCAAATATGAAATTTTACTAGTATGTTACCAAGACGACTTTTTCTCACCCAAATATTATAAATTGTCAATAAATATATCAAATGTAAATATCGTAAAAATAAATTATTAAATCAGTTATGTAAAATTTGTACCTAAAGAGATCTAAAATTTTATGTTATCAAATGTAAGTATCTCACTTTTTACCACAGGCATATAAATTTTCAAATACCGGCTTTACTCTTTCTATCCTTCAAATTTGCCACTAGAAATACTTTACAATGCTTTCCACGTTGGACGACAGTTGATGTGATCTTGATTATTGATATGAGATAATATTCTTATATGTTACTTAATTTAATCAATGTATTAATACTAATCTAATTAATTAACCAGATCACATATCAATATGTTTTCAATCTCAGGGCGAATTATAAATTAATTACTTACTTCCGTGGCTTCTAAATATTTCTTAATGGTTCCTAATCGGGATAGAAAAGAAAAGAGTAAAAAAAATACACATATGGGTTACAATTATAATCAAAATATTTTTTATTTTATTTAAAAGGCAATCAATGCTTAATATTTGCTATTTCTTATTATTCTTAAACATAACATTTACAAATGGGAATCTTATTTCCTTTTGGTTTTCAATTGAAAGTTTTTATTAACATTTAACTATTAGGAGTTATTAGGAACAACTCTATTTAAGTTTGATGAAGCTTTTCTGATATTATTGATTATGTTATTCAATTTTTTTATGTGGAATTTAATACGAAAACCCATACATTCATGTCCAAACAAATGAGACTGACCTTTTCCTGGTGAACTGAAAATGTCCTCACACAAGACCCTTTCCTGCTATCCTTGGCTGCGATCAAACCTCGTCCTGGCTTCCAGTGATGTTCTCCTTTGAAAAACTAGCTCGAATAGCTCTCGTTCCTGCTTTTGTCGTGATGCTGTGTTCTACCTTTTTCGAAACTGCTATCAGCTACCGGGACACTCTGGGCTCAAGGAGGTTCTTTTACTCTCGACCTGGCCTACTTCTCGTTCCACGATAGATACTCCACACTCACGGAACTACACCGGCTTTCTCACTCCTCGAACACTACCGTCTACTACTCGACTTCACTTCTCGACAGCTCAAAACATTCTGCTCTCACTTTTTCATCCATTCCCCTACTTTCTAAATATCCCTTCCAGATTCACAAATCACTTTTCCACCACCAACTCTCATTCGTAATATTCCTCAAAACCAATTTTTAATCTTTCTAAATATGCTTAATGGATTTCAAAAGAAAATATTTAATTCCCATTCTAAAATACTTTCTAACTATTTACAAATTTTAATGACCTATTCTCTCTTTCAAATGAGTCTTATTTAGCATAGGCTAATGATCGAAACCTTCCGCGAAAAACGATAATGAACTATCATCTATTTCACTGAGTTTTATTTAGCATAGGCTAATGATCGACCTTCCGAGAAGAACGATAATGGTACGCGTCATTCACTTTGTTTATCTAAGCACATTGTTCCGAGTTTCGTACGCTTATTCTAATCACTTCTTAAAATTACATATAACAATTTGTTGTATACAGGTTGTTTTAAATTTATATGCCCGTGGTTGAGAAAATTGAAATTATTTTATATTAAATTGAATTTTGTTTATAATTATCAAAATTTAATTTTCATATCAAATAGAAATATAACAATATATATATATATATATATATATATATATATATATATATATATATATATATATATATATATATATATATATATATATATACAAGAAATACTGGATATTAGTGACTGTCAATATCAACAAACAAGTGGTTTATTAGGGTTGCAGTCAGAAGTTTGGCCAGGATATCAAAGAAACACTCTTTTGACTTTTTGTCTAGCTTTCGGGGTTGTTTGACCCCTTTATCAAGACTCTGTAATATAAAACAAAAATGTAAGTATTTTAAAATATTACACTGTTTTAGTAAACCTACTAGTCGTTGAGATTATTAAAGAGAAGCTTGATGATGCTCAACATTTCAAATTAACACAAATATTGGAAACAGAAAACAAAGGACACAATACATTTTAAAATTTTTGAATAATTAGCAGAAATACAATAATTATTCTGTCATGTTAACCTACTGATAATGTAAGTCAAAAACTCTGACACATAGAGAACAGAAAGAAGAAACAATCAAATTAAATAGTATCAAATAAAAAAGTAATTAAGTGTTATGATTATTGTGGTTCTTTTTAAAACATCAGAGGCCCATACAAGGTGTGTTCAAATTCACTAACTGTACTTAAGAGTATGCAACTCATTATACGTCCATGTGTGTTTTGTAAAACAAACAAGTATTTTTATGTTTTGGTTTTTAGTGTTGCGCAAGTAGATAACAATATATGTTGCTAAGTTTTTCTATATCTGATTTTTTATTTATACATGAGTTGCTAGATTTTATGCAACACATTTCCACAAAAACGCGTTTACAGTGGTTTGTTTCCCTTGCCAAAATACAGGAACCCTCGAAATTGAACTCATGTTTCAATGTTATAGCATGTTCTGTTAGTGCACATGCATTTATTTTGTTAACTTTTATGTCACTACGGTGACTGATGGCTCTACTATGGAAATTACGAGATGTTTCGCCAATGTACACGTTGTTACAATTGAAACAAGGTATAGAATATACAACATTCGAAGATTCCTGCATAGTGAAGGGATCCTTAGTTTTTGTGTATAACATTTTTTGTGGAAATGTGTTGCATAAAATCTAGCAACTCATGTATAAATAAAAAATCAGATATAGAAAAACTTAGCAACATATATTGTTATCTACTTGCGCAACACTAAAAACCAAAACATAAAAATACTTGTTTGTTTTACAAAACACACATGGACGTATAATGAGTTGCATACTCTTAAGTACAGTTAGTGAATTTGAACACACCTTGTATGGGCCTCTGATGTTTTAAAAAGAACCACAATAATCATAACACTTAATTACTTTTTTATTTGATACTATTTAATTTGATTGTTTCTTCTTTCTGTTCTCTATGTGTCAGAGTTTTTGACTTACATTATCAGTAGGTTAACATGACAGAATAATTATTGTATTTCTGCTAATTATTCAAAAATTTTAAAATGTATTGTGTCCTTTGTTTTCTGTTTCCAATATTTGTGTTAATTTGAAATGTTGAGCATCATCAAGCTTCTCTTTAATAATCTCAACGACTAGTAGGTTTACTAAAACAATGTAATATTTTAAAATACTTACATTTTTGTTTTATATTACAGAGTCTTGATAAAGGGGTCAAACAACCCCGAAAGCTAGACAAAAAGTCAAAAGAGTGTTTCTTTGATATCCTGGCCAAACTTCTGACTGCAACCCTAATAAACCACTTGTTTGTTATATATATAAAAGAAAGTCGAGGTTATGTTAGTTACCTGGTGGGTTCCCCAGTATTCATAAGTATTAGATTGGAATTATTGATTGTGTTTTGTAATAAGTTCCCGCATTTGTCTGTTTTTGAACTTCCCCAAGTGGTGTTATGACAGTTTGTATCCCCTAGTAAGATTAGTGGAGGCCGTATCTGATGTAGTAAATTATTTACCTCTTGTATTTGACTTTCATGTGGGTGTGGAGTATATATATTACAAATGTTTATTTTCATTTGGTATATGACCTGAACTGCAACGGCTTCGAGATTGGTATTTAGATTAATAAGCTTAGATTCAATATCATTTCTGACAAAGATAGCCACGCCCCCACTGGCGTGTTCTATACTTCTATTTTTTAGAAAGGGAGTATAATTTTTTAAGTTTATTACAGAATCCTCTTTGAAGTGAGTTTATTGTATATGTTATAGTCAAAGCCCGAATTTCAGGCACTCCTAGGTTTGACTAGGCAATCCTCAGGTCTGACTGGCGGTCTTAGTCAAAGCCCGAAATAAATTACAGTTTCGGCCTTTGCCTAGTCAAACCTAGGAGAGACTACGTTGGTCAGGCCAAGGTCGAAATTTAATTTTATGAAATCAGGGTTTGACTAGTCAAACCCCGATCAGCTATTAAAATGTCCTAATTTGTTAGATTAGGTTTAACAGAACGTCATTTTTTAATTGTAATGTTTATTATTTTTATATTGTCGTAATTAAAATAAAAAAAAGTGTTTATTGTTAAGGCATTATGGCATTTATAGTTGCACAATATGTTAGACCTTTTACACTTACATGGTTTTGAAGAGCAATTCTTATTGCAGTGGTATTTTATAAATCCTTTTCCTCGAAATTTAGAGTCTTTTGCACTAATTTCTCTTAGAGACAGCTTAACGTCTGGAACATCTTCGAAATAAGGAAAATTCTCTTTGCATTCTCTTATTTGATTTCTTGAAAAAGGTGTGTTTATTGTTCCGTATTTCGTACCAACTCTATATAAACCGTCAATTATTGTTTTATCTTGTATGATACTCAAAATATTTCGAGCATCTAACATCTCCTTGGCACGCATTCGAGCATGCGTTGTGCACAGACAGAAAAGATTAAAATAAATAAAGGAAATGCGATTGAAGGTCTTCATGGCCAAGCTAATGCTATGAAACAATTAAGTGAAAAAAAATGCCCTCCAATTTTGATCGGAAAAACTGTTACAATACCTATTCCCAGTTTTAAAAGAGCCAAAGAGGATGCTCGAAATATTTTGAGTAGCATACAAGATAAAACAATTGACGGTTTGTATAGAGTTGGTACGAAATACGAAACAATAAACATACTTTTTTCAAGAAATCAAATAAGAGAATACAAAGAGAAATTTCCTACTTTCTAAGATGTTCCAGACGTTAAGCTGTCTCTGTCTCTAAGAGAAATTAGTACAAGAGATTCTAAATGTGGAGGACAAGGATTTATAAAATGCTACTGCAATAAGAAATGCTCTTTTAAATTAGTAAGTGTAAAAGGTCTAACGTATTGTGCAACTCTAAATGCCATAATTTTTTTTATTTTAATTACGACAATATAAAAATAATAAACATTAAAATTAAAAAATGACGTTCTATTAAACCTAATCTACCAAATTACATTTTAATAGCTGATCGGGGTTTGCCTAGGCAAACCCCGATTTCATAAAATTAAATTTCGACCTTTGCCTGACCAACTTAGTCTCTCCTAGGTTTGACTAGTCAAAGGCCGAAACTATAATTTATTTCGGGCTTTGACTAAGACCGTCAGTCAGACCTGAGGATTGCCTAGTCAAACCTAGGAGTGACTGAAATTCGGGTTTTGACTATAACATATACACAGTATTAGGGGAGAATATTTTTGAATTAATAGTTTGAGTGATTCGAGGCGAGCGAAATACCCATTTGGGTTCCATTGAAGAATTAGTGATTTATCCATCGGATTTTTCGGTCTCTTCCGTTGAAGATGTGTGAGTGGGGTTAAGTTTTTTCTTTAATCTGGTGATGTTGTTTTTTAATTTAGAGTTGTGAGAGTAACAATAATAAAGTTAAGGATATCGGTTAATTCGGAAAGTTCATTTGAGTAGTTCGTTGAGATAGTTTCAGGATGTTTAGCATGAAGGGTATTAACCAGTCGCATATTTCATTAAAATTTAATGTGAATGGGGGTGATCGGTTTTCAGTTTTGCCTTTTATCAATTCTTCTTCTTCTTAAAGTTCCCTCTCCTATCGGAGGTTGGATATCATAATGGCTATGGTCACTTTGTTGGCTGCTGCTCTGAATAGTTGTAATGAACTACAGTTAAACCATTCTCTAAGGTTCCTCAGCCAGGAGATGCGTCTTCTTCCTATGCCTCTTCTTCCTTGGATCCTTCCTTGCATAATAATTCTCAGCAACTCATATTTTTCTCCTCTGGTAATGTGACCCAAATATTCCAGTTTTCTAGTTTTTATACTTTTCATAATTTCTAACTCCTTATTTAAACGTCGTAGCACTTCAACATTGGTAATCCTTTGAACCCACTGAATTTTCAATATTCTTCTGTAACACCACATTTCGAACGCTTCTATTCTTCTTATGTGTTGTCTCTTCAATGTCCAAGCTTCCATTCCGTATAGCAATATAGAAAATATGTAGCATCTTAGAGCCCTCAATCTGAGAGGCAACTGAAGGTCTTTGTTTGTAAGCAGTGTCTTCATTTTTATAAATGCTTGCCTTGCAGTTTCAATTCGGACTTTAATTTCTTTGCTTTGGTCATTTTTGTCATCAACCCAGGTTCCCAGAAATTTGTATGTCTTAACTTTTTCTATTTGGGTTTGCTCTATCATTAACCTTTCATTTCCATGTTCTGTTTTTGAGACAATCATAAATTTAGTTTTTTTCTTGTTTATTTTTAGTCCGTATCGAATGCAATAATCGTTAATTCTATTTAGCAATTCTTGTAGTGATTCCAGGGTATCTGCCATTATAACGGTGTCATCAGCGAATCTTATGTTATTTACTATTGTTCCGTTTATAGAGATTCCATCACTTAGCTCCGCTATCGCTTCCTGAAATATGGCTTCACTGTACAGGTTAAACAGTAGCGGCGACAGAACACAACCCTGTCTTACTCCTCTCTTTATATCAATATTCTCGGACTCCTGTTCTTCTATCTTTATATTGGCCTTTTGATTCCAATACAGATTGATGATAATTCGTAAATCTCTCTTCTCAATTCTAGAGAAGAAATAATGTCGTCATCAGAGGTTTTAGTTTGTTTTTTACGTTTTTTAGTTTATGTGTGATAGGAGAAGCAAAGATTTGTGAGTCCGTTTCTGGGTTATTTTGGTCAATGTCAGGTGAGGATGAGATTTGTCTTTTAACTTGAGTAGATACTAGAGTATGTTGTTTGTTAATATCAACTGAAGGTTGCAGAGTTACAGTTTCAGCAGGTTTATTAATATTATATAGATTTGATGATATTGTTTCTTTTGGTAAGGAGGGTTGACTTATGTTTTCTATAGTTTTAGTTATGGCGGCCTTCGTTTCCATATTTTGTTGTGTTTCAGTATCTCTTTCCTCTGTTTCAGGTATCGTATTTGGAGAGGTTTCTGAGGGTATGTTTGAGGAGTTAGCAGTTGTTTTGATGGGACAATTTGTTTCGTTGTGTCAAATAGTTTTGCACTTAGAGCAGTTTAGTCCATCGATAGAGAGGAATAAACGATAAGTTGTATTGTGGAATACATTGAAGGAGTCAGGAATGGAGGTATTATCCAAGGGAGAAATAAATTGCCTTCTGAAGCTTAGGACGTGGCTATATTCGGTTTCTGTCATACCCACTCTTAGGAAAGTCATCTTTGAAACTGCAGCAATGCCTAATTTTTGTAATTCTGCTTCAATTATATTGTTTGGAATTGAAGGACATGCGTTAGAAATTACAAGTCGTTGTGCTGGTGTGATTAGTCTTCTTATCTCTATTTGTGACTCATTTATATTAATAGATTTGTAAGAATGAAGAAGCATATCGACTGTGTTTTTGGTAGAGAGATAGATACATATTCTGTTGTTTGGAATTCTAGATGCAAACAAGATGTTTCGTGGACCAACCAGTGATCCAATTGCTACGATGTAATTGTGGATTTTGATGCCTTCGACACTGGAGAGGACTACTGCTTGGTCCTGTGTTGGGTGTTTGAACGTATTTACTACATTGGAATAACTGATTTTTGGTGTATTTGGTGTAGTTGAAGTAGAAGTAGTCATGTTGTTATTTGAAGTCATTTTTATTTTGTTTCCTGCGTTGCCGCAGGTCCGGTCCTGTTACCGGCCAAAGAACCGGCGTGGATCAGTACGAACCACAAACCATACATACTCATAGACGTTTCACGTAAATTGTCAAGGTCAAGACAGCAAATTAGTTACCATTCCAATCCAGAGATGTCGCTGTCAGTCAATTCTCTTGTCATATTTAACAACTGACAGTTGACAATTAAATTAATTTGTTATTTACTTTCTATTTTACAGTTTGTGGCTTAAATATTTTATTATAGTGGTGTTACGTTTTTAATTAGATTTAATCACAATTTTGATCATTGTATTAACCTCCTCTCCGTTTTTGTGAGTAGAATTTTCAGTTTACATTGATCATCCCGTGTTGTGTTTCTCCACATTTAAAAAACAACATAATAGATCCTGAAACAGTTTATTCCAATAGACAAGTGTGTCATCAACATTTCGAGCCTATATATTTGGCCTTTGGAAGTTTGTACAAGATTATAAGGTATTTATCTAAACAATCATCCTACAAGATTATTTCAAAGATTTTCATTCAACTCAATATTACACATCAGTACTTTCACGTGACACATGGCAGTAGTGTTTATAGCATTTTGAAAACAAATTGGAACATTTGAAGTTTTCAGTAAAACATTGAATAAAACATTGAATTGTCTTTCTGTTGTTTTAATTTCCTGCGAAATTTCATCAAAAATCCCGCAAAATTTATAATTTGAAATTCCTACGTAACTAAAATTTGTCAATTTAGTTCCCATTCCAATCAAGAGATGGCGTTAATTCGATCCGAAAGATTAACATGGTCGTGAAACGTCTATGAGTATGTATGGTTTGTGGTACGAACGGTTCCAAAAAACCAGTTGATAAAACCAGTAGGTTAAACTTGATTCGAATTGTATAGGTTATATTTACTACTTTAATATCTTTCATAAAGGTTTTTGTTACTCACGTCAGGTTGAGTCGATTGGCATCAACACTGCACTATTATTTGTTGATAGTATTTAAGAATATAAAATTTTTGTTCCGTATTTTACATTTAAATATTGAAAAATATAAGAGCGGTCTAAAACGTGGTATAATCATGCCACGGCCAGGACCGTCTCCAAGCAACTTTTATTCGAGACATTTTTTCGAATTATGGATAGATGCCGCTATAATCGGAAAACGATTGTTGGAAATGGAAAATTTAATTAAAAAGTGGAAAGTCCCCACTGAAATGAAAATTTTTACTTAACTTTTTTTGGTTTTAGGACCCCAATAGGTCCCCATAACGCTCGAGTGATTGCAAATTTAGCATACTTTGCTCCACTACTTGTCAGGTCCTACAACTTTGCCCTTTTGATTTTTCTTAAAGAAGATTTGACTTTGTCGATGAAAATTTGAAGTAATATAATGTTCTGGAGAAATTGACAAATTATAAAAGCATCTGTGTAGGCGTAAAATCTTGGTCCAATGCTATTTAAATGCGTTCACCTTTTTTTCAAATCCTGAGAAAACTATGTATTTTTGAAAAATTTAAACGCAGAATGGAAGACTACATTATTAGTCAGGGCCGATTGTCCCTGAAATCTTCTGTAATGTTTATTTTAATGAGCTCCAGAGGTGAAAAATAGAGAAAATTTAGTATGATTTTTAATTTCAAATATTTCATTCACACAACTTTTTGTTTATTCTAAGGTAAGGTTTTGTTTATTCTAAGTACTTTCGACCCTCGGTAATAATGCAATCTTTTATTCTGCGTTTAAATTTTTCAAAAATATTTATTAGTTTTTTTAGGATTCGGAAAAACTGAATGCATTTAAATAGCATTGGACCATGACTACGCGCCTACCCCCTTTTAAGTATCTTTTTTCGGTACTGGATATAAACCTGTTTACAAAATTTTAAAACATTAATTTAAGTACGATGCATTTTATGTAAGTTTCCAACGGATGTCGTGTTAAAAGAAATAAATGCATGTCAAATAATTGGTTTTCCTCGTGTCTCGACTATGCGGAGCCGTCTCGTCTAGAAAATTTTCTATTATTCAGGAAGGGTGGATAGTAACCTTTCATTTGACGTTGTCATTTCTTTTCTGATTTTACAATTTATAATATTTAAACCATAATAAAGTGATTATATTTTCTATGCCGGCCTAATAGGTTTCACATATGAAAAGGCAGTGAGGTGCTACTTTTTGTTACAACAACTTTTTGAAATAATCATTTTGAAAAGGATTTCCAGAGTGTAAGTCGACGTCAAACAGAACATAAAACTGTAATTTTCATTACAATCAATTGTGGCCTAATTCCAAAAAACTACTTCTTTCCTCAAATATTTTATTGGGTTAAGGTCGGTAGATTATGCTGGCCACACCAAAATTTAACATTATCTTTGGAACATTCTTGAATCATTCGCGAAATAATGTTTTTCATCGTGATCCTGTTAGCAAAAATAATCGGCAGTCCGTATAAGGGAGCATGACATTTTGTAGCAAATATCTATTAAGTATAGTATATTACGGCGGGCGTAATTTCGGCCGGTAATCCCTTGGCCTACCTGCATAAATCAAGGGGTACCATTTATGACAGGGGTAATTTCGGCCGAGGGGTTGATGTTTACGATGAGATTAAAATATTGGTAATTACACTCCTGGGGTACTCTACACTCTAATACCCGAAAGTTAGGTTTTGACGAAGGGTTAGGTCTTCCTCTTTGAAAATTGTACTGTGTAATATATAATATAATATATTAATTTTTTAAAATTAGCAAAATTTCGGTTCAAAACGAATAAGAAGTAAATAAAACTTAGACACCCTGTTGAGAACTTAAGTTATAGAAATAAGTTGATGTAATAATTTTATTGAAATAAAGAAATATTTTAATATTAAGCATTCTGTTATTTTATTTCATTTGCGGCCGAAAATACCTATGAGATAAGGAAGCAACTTAAAACCTCCGGCCGAATTTACCTACCGGCTTTTAGTACCTGCCCTTTTTCCGGCCGAAATTACATCCGCCCGTATATTATGCAACGAGCATTTAATTATGGTCATTATGAAGCGTGTATGAGGGATACGAAACGAGCCGCATAGCGGTGAGTTTTGTATAGAGTACGAGTTTCATAGTGATAATTAAATACAAGTTGTATACACGATTTTTTTATGATCATTCACAACAAAAAATGTATTAAAATTTATTAATTTTGTAACGTAAACAAATTAAGTAGTTTGTCAGTTTGTCTACATATTGAGAACTGTCAAAGCGTATGTATTTGACTCGCCATTGGTCACTGCGCGTGTACCACCTTCATCGCGAATGCCATATCGCGATTCTATTGGTTAAAAATCTGTATCTTAATGAAAATCTGTATCATAATGAAGTTCATTATGATACAGGTAGTGACATCATAATTGATATATTATAGTATGAGAATAGAAAAAATTTGTTTGTTTATTGAATTCAGTCTTTATTCTTTTAAGCTATAAATATAAGTGTATAGTTAAATATGAGCTGTATTATATTAATGTACTTGAAATTGGTGTTTCCCACAAAACAAATTCTTGTCCAAAACATAACCGCGAACTCTTCTTTCCCTGAGCGTAAGCTAATACAAGCAATATAATATTATCAAGCTCATAATATTTCAATCATTTTAACCTACCTACGTCGAATAATCGGATAATAAAGAACTAACTGCTGTATTGTAAAAGAAAATAGAATTCTAGCAATTTGCATTTGCTGCCAATGCTTTAATAATTTATTAATATTGATTAATTTTATTTAAACTGTTTTTATTCGTATTATGTTTATTAATTTATCATGATATTATATATTATTTATTGTGTAGCTATATAAAATTCAACCTTAATCAAATATTTATTCTCTTGCTATATATAAAGAACATAGATATGTCTAAAACAACAAAAAAAATCGAAATATAAATACGAGATAGTGCCAACAATTTAAAAATAATGAAATGTCCATGGATAAAATTAAAAAGCAGCTATTGACCAAAATAAATTATATGTGTATTGACATATAGTTCAAAATTATTGATCACATATTGAATAATATAAAAAATTTAATAAATTAACCATACTCAAATGTTGTGCCTTCGGGTACAAAATTTGACTTCTGCAGAGATCAAATTTGGACTTCATTATTCAGCAAAAATTAACAAATATAATCAAAAACGAATAAACCATTTTCAATTTCGTTGCAACACGAAATTACAGCCGCATCATTATTCTAGTTCAATCAGAGAGTGCAGCAAGCACCTCTACCGGTTTCGAAACTTATTAGTCTCTCATCAGGAGGCACATGTACTGCTCTCTCTGACTCAACCAGGACAAACCCCGGCGTGCAGTAAGGGATTGCAACGAACAAAATGGCAGGGATGCCCTAGCGGCAACTGCTAGCAAAAGACTAAGTTTTCAATCTAATAGCACATAAAACAACATCAAAAAATGTTACTCTACATCCTACCAGATTGAAAACAATGGGAACCTTCTCTGGTTACACCTCCGAGGCTTCCACCAATTTGCAAGCCATAACGGATGCTGAGACTAAGGAAGATGAGGGAATTTTACAATTTATAATTCACGTCCCATCTGCTCAGCGCGGTAAAGTTTCAACGAGAATGGTTCTCTTCGTACTCCAATCAGAGTAAACATGTAAATAATGATGCGGCTGTATTTTAGCGTTGCAACGAAATTGAAAATGGTTTATTCATTTTTGATTTACATGTTTACTCTGATTGGAGTACGAAGGGAACCATTCCCGTTGGAACTTTACCGCGCTGAGCAGCTGGGACGTGAATTATAAATTGTAAAATTCCCTCATCTTCCTTAGTCTCAGCATCCGTTATGGCTTGCAAATTGTAGAAGCCTCGGAGGTGTAACCAGAGAACGTTCTCATTGTTTTTAATCTGGTAGGATGTAGAGTAACATTTTTTGATGTTGTTTTATGTGCTATTAGATTGAAAACTTAGTCTTTTAACAAAAATAAAATTGGGTAACTTCTTATAATTTATCGGTCTTCTTCCGGTACTCTCCAAAATTATTGAGAGACTCATAAAAGCCCGACTTATGTCCTTTCTCGTTGATAACAATATTTTATCACAAAATCAGTTCGGCTTTTTAAATAATAAATGTACCACAGATGCCATGTTTTCTGTACTTCATGAGGTTTATCAAGCATTAAACAATAATCTGCACACTGCCACTGTTTTTTGTGATTATGCCAAAGCTTTTGATTGTGTGAATCACGACATTTTGATAAAAAAACTAGATTTCTACGGAATTCGAGGTATTTCTTCGAACTGGTTTCAATCTTACTTGGATAATAGGAAACAACTGGTTAGAGCAAATGATACAGACTCTAGTCTCAAAAATGTTGTATGTGGGGTACCACAAGGTTCAATTGGGTCCTCTACTTTTCCTTATCTTTATTAGTGACATCACTAGCTTAAAAATCGATGGAAAAGTTTTTCTTTTTGCTGATGATACCAGTATCACTTGGAGCAACTCAAATATCGCAACTCTTCATGCTACTATAACTTCTGATCTACTTACAATAAAATCTTGGTCCGATTCAAATTTACTCTCTTTTAATGAAGATAAAACAGTAGCATTGTCCTATAAAGGAGCTCTTCAACCCTTACCTCTTCATAACAGCCAGATCAGTATCGTTGATTCTGTAAAGTTTCTTGGTATTTTTTAAGATAGCAATCTGAAATGGTCCCTTCATATTGATGTGTTAAGCAAGAAACTATCCTCAGCTTGCTTTGCAATAAGATCTGTTTCAAAGGAAATGAATTTAGCCTCTTCCAAAATAACATATTTTTCTTTGTTCGAGTCACATCTTCGATATGGTCTCCTTTTTTGGGGTTCTGGTACGGCTGCCCAATCTGATGTTATTTTTAAATTACAAAAAAGAGCAATAAGATATCTGTTTGGCCTAAGAAGAACAACACATTGCAGAAGCTACTTCAAAGATCACAGGATTCTAACACTACCTTCTTTATATATTTTAGAAACTGTTTGCTTAATTCATAAACATCTACATGTCTTTCCAGCAAGACCTAGACATGACTATTCCACCAGAAATTCTACCTTTGACATCTATTTACCGATCCCGTTCAGTGAGTTAGTAAAGAAATCTATATTATATTCTGCAAAAAAACTTTACAACCATCTCCCTCTACAACTTAAATCTGCAACATCTTTCCCCAAGTTCCGTAAAATGACTAAAGCCTATTTATCTAAAAGACCATATTATTCAACAGCAGAGTTTCTTAACCAATAACTAAGAAAGTAAAGTATTCTTATTTATAAGTATAATCTTAATCTATATTTGAGTGTCATATGCAACAGCTTAACTTAACTTATTAAATTTCTTAAGGTAGATTATGCAATTTGCAAATTTTTTGTTTAAATTTTGCAATAGATTGTTACTGTTTTTTTTTTGTTTATCTTCATTATTTTTATTTATGTAGACGATTTATATCATTTTAGTAAATTGTATTTGTTATTTGTTATTGTTCTTATTTATGATTCTTGTAAGCTTTGTCTATAAAATTGTTAAATTTTTCATGACAATAAAGCATATTTCTGTTCTATTCTATTCTATTCACCTTTAGTATTTAAAATTGAGTAGCGCTCAGAAAAACGTGACATTTAATCTTTTGCATATTTTATTCATTACATTATATAGTTATTGCAAATGTACCAAAAAGAGACTTGGGAAAATAGTTACTTCTCTGGTGGACCACAAATTTCAAAATTAATAAATTTTATCTTAGAAAAGGTTAAAAATTCAAAATCATTGTAAGTGATCTTTAAAAGTACAATCTAATCTGTATCCAGAATTTGGAATTATATATTTCTGAGTCGCTTATAAATTATAAAACTCACCAAAACTGTTACAATGACATCGAACTTTTAATCCAATTTTTCATTACGTAAGAACTTGAAATCCAATTTTAATCTCTTAGTCGGTACAGATCCGTAAAATCTTATTATATTTGTAGCTCGACAATTAATCCCTGCCTTTTCTGACAGCTGTTCATCCAGCGTGCCACAAAAATTTTTATTCTTTCTTCTTTCAGCAACGTTCCTGTTGCGTTGTGTTGTTGGCAGTAATCGATACCGGATGTCCTCAGGGTTTTTGGTCTCTCGAGTGCTGGCAGGTTATAGTGCAGTCACTGAAGGTTTTCACCTCCGATTTTGTTGAACCTCCATGAATTTTTATGAAAATTGGTGAATAGTTAGAAGACACCTCAAAAACAAAAGCAATATGGTGCCAACTTGCCTTTTTACCCTGGAGGAGGTGCCAGAAAACTATTTTTTGAGAAATATCTCACTAAATCGATAAAGTTGTTTTATCAGGTTATTCAAATAAATTAATAATTTTTGAGTTAATAAAGATAAAATATTTTAATTGTTAGTGAAAAAATGCATGTTTTAGAGCCCTTTTTTATAAATCACTCAAAAGATATAAGTTTTTACAAAAAAATTGTTATTTTCAAAAATTAAGCTAATCAAAAATTAAATAAACGGCGTACTTGAAAAATCTTTTAGAAAAGGGGGGGGGGTATGGTTTGAAATCAACATATCAAGCACATTTTTGTGATTTTTTTTTTTCGAAGCTATTATAGAAGTATTTTGTTTTTAAATTAAATAAACATATTAAGTACAATTCAAAGAATCTTTAAGAAAAATTTCAATCCAAAATATTAAAAAATAAGCCATTGGCGACAAATTTTGGCAGGCAGCTCAAAAAAAATGGATTTTGCGGTGGACATCAGAACTCATCACTGGATCATACGAAACAAAACATTCAAAAAGATTTAAACAGATTATGAGTTTTACGAGGTAACAACATGTCGAGTTTTTTTATTTATAATGATTTTTGAATTTTTGGTATCACTCAGAAATCAAAAATACGAAATTTTGATAAAAATTTTGTGAAAACCAACAGATTTAATATTGTTGAACAAAAAATAAGCACAAAACGAAAAATATCTCGACGTTGTTACCTCACCAAATGTCTAAAGAAAATCTATGCAAAATTTCAGGTAGATCGGTCACGTAGTTTTTCAGTTACAATGTCCACCGCATTTGAAAAAGCAGTTTTGAGAAAAATGCGTTTAAAGTTTTGACAACTGCATCTTCATCTTCTGATTTGTCTGCCAAATCGTAAAGTGATGAACATTGGAATATGTTTTTTGAATTGCGGAGTCGGAGTAATCTACAAAAGAGAAAGCGAACAGTTGTTTAACGTTTCTCACTACGCTCAAGCGTGCTGGCGCGAAGCCGCGGCAACGCGAGTCGAAGGTAGGGATATTCAACACCCTGTATCTCTGGTAATTTTACTTCGATTATTTTGAAATTTTCAGAGAGTATTCTTGAAAGTATGCACTTTTATTTGAAATAATAAAAAAAATTAAATATTTCAAACCATAACCCCCCCTTTTCGTAAGTAGATAGGCACTTAGAAATACCTATCAAATGAGCTTCAGAAGAAGTTAGTAGCATTAAAATTCAGAACTAATGATGAAACTAAGAGGCTCCTTTTAAATGTTTTAGCAAAGAGTGATGAATAAAATATACTCCATCTCCACAAAGATTAAAATTTGTAGTAGATAATCCCTATACGGCTTTCTTGACTTTAGCAAAAGTAATAATTTCAAATATTTGGCTTGGTTTAGAATGCATATTTTTGAAGAAAAGTATGATTTAAAAAAAATCAGATTTTTTCAAATTTCCGTAAATTGCATTTTCTGTTGTTAGTAACTCCAAAAATACTGCATATACGTAAAAAATTATACAAAACTAAACTTGAGTTTTTTGTTACCAAGATTTTACTTATTTTTTTATTATTTTAAGATTAGAAATAACCAATATAGAAACGTTTACAATCTAAATCTTACTGCGACAACAATGTAACCGAGACCTTTTAGGCCCGGCGCAAATTGAACCTAAGCGAGACACAACCTGCGCCGGTGGGACGGGTGACCCGTGCATTTATTTTTCTAGCGCACCGCATAGTGATCACAACCCAACCCAACCGTTGGCTATCGACGGGGCGAATAGGGACGGGCAAAATCAGTTCGGACATGTATCGGTTACTTTTGATACCGGTTCTCAGTGGTACTGAGTACAAATACTAATTACAAAATACTGATGTATCTGACCCTTGCACTGAATTGAATAGGCAACTTAAAATCGGTATTTCCATACTTGTAACTAGTAACGTTTTAAAAATATCTTACACGTCCCTAGTAGTCGTAGCGGTATGACTTTCGAAAACATCGAATTTGAATAAGCGGGTGCATAAAAGATATCTTACACTGAGTATTTTATTTCTTCACATAATACCTACATATTTAAAAAAATCTCTCCCCTACTTCTTCTTCTTTGAGTGCCTCTCCTATCGGAGATTGGATATCATTAGGGCGATTCTAATTTTATTTACTGCTGTTTTGAACAATTCGTTAGTAGTATAGCCAAACCACTCTCTCAAATTTCTCATCCAGGACATTCTTCTACGGCCTGGATTTCTTGGTCCTTGGATTTTTCCTTGCATTATATTTTGTAGGAATGTGTACTTTTGTCCCCTCATCAGGTGGCCTAAGTATTCAAGTTTTCTCTTTTTTATATTTGGTTTTTTTGACGTTCATCCTTATGCCGTAGTTATTACATATCTCATTCATACTTTCAACTAGATGTTGTAGATCTTCCGCTGTTCTTGCCATTATCACAGTATCGTCAGCATATCGAATGTTATTGATAACTTCTCCATTGACTATTATCCCTTCGTTTGCATATGAGAGAGCTTCTTGGCATATTTGTTCGCTGTAGATATTAAACAAGAGCGGTGACAAAATACAACCCTGTCGTACCCCTCTACGTATTTCTATTTCGTCCGATGTTTGGTCTTCTATTTTTCTATTAGCTCGCTGATTCCAGTACAGATTTAATATTATTTGTATGTCTCTGGTGTCAATGTTCTCACTCTCCAGGATTTCTTTGAGTTTACTGTGGCGTACTTTGTCAAAGGCCTTTTCAAAGTCTATAAAGTAGGCGTGTACCTCTTGGTTAACATCTAGGCATCTCTGTGTTAGAACTTTCAAGGCAAAGAGAGCATCCCTTGTACCTAATCCTTTTCTGAATCCCATCTGTGTATCGTTAATATCGATGTCTAGTTTTTGATAGATTCGGTTGTGGATGACTCTAAGAAATATTTTAAGCAGGTGACTCACCAAGGAGATTGTTCGATGATCTTAACATTGCACTGCCTTAGTTTTCTTCGGTATGGTGACAAACGTAGACAGCAACCATTCTTGTGGTATTATACCAGTACTGTATATTGTATTGAATATATGCAATATTATGGTTACGGATTGATCATTCAAAAGCTTCAGCAGTTCTGTAGGGATTTCATCAGGTCTGTTTGCTTTTCCATTTTTAGCGTTTCTTATTGCGTATTCTACTTCTTCTTTCAATATGTCTGGCCCAGTTGCATTGATTATCTGAGTTAAGTTGTTTCTATCGTCTTCAAATAATTGATTCAGGTATTCTGTACATCTTTTTATTTTATTCTCTAGATCTACAATAAGGTTTCCATCTTTGTCTTTAAGTTTACCTATTTGGCATTTCTTTATGCCTCCTGTTATCTCTTTTACTTTTTTGTGCATATTGAACGCTTCGTAATGTTGTTCTGAAGCTATTTTCTTTTGGCATTTTTCTAATCAAGTATATTCAAATGGGAAATAAGCCACAATTTTACCTAAAAATGATTTTATTAACGTTTCGACGCCCAAGTCGGGTGTCGTTGTCAAAATACAAAATAATATAAATAATTATTTTGTATTTTGACAAGGACACCCGACTTGGGCGTCGAAACGTTATTAAAATCATTTTTAGGTAAAATTGTGGCTTATTTCCCATTTGAATATACTTGAACGCATCGTACTTTTTCTCATAGGTTTCCATTTCTTCACACTGTTCTTTAATCCACGCCTCTTTAGCTTCTTTTATTCTCTTTTTTATGTGTTTGTTTATTTCTTTGTATTTGTCTAGGTAATTCTTCATATTTCTTCTTTGTTCCATCAAGTCTAGTATGTCCTGTGTCATCCACCCCTTGTTCTTTGTTGTCGTTTTTGTCAGATGTTCCTTTCCTGCTGTTTGTATAGCTGTATTTATGTACTTTAATTTTTGGTTAACGTTATCTGTATCGTTAATTTGTTGTTGCACTGAACTGAGGTTTTCATTTATTTCTTCTCCTGTTTCTTGTCGTATATTTTTGTTTCTAAGTTTAACTAAATCTAGTGTCTTTCTGTGTGGTCTTCTAATCTTTTTTGGTCTCGCCTCTATCACAGTAACTACCGGATTATGATCTGAGCCTATATCAGCTCCTGGATACGTCTTAGTACATTTAACAGCATTACGATACCTCCTTGCATCAGAATGTAGTCTATTTGATTTCTCACTATTTTTTTTTTGGTATGTTGTGGAGATGTCCATGTATATAATCGCCGAGGAGGTAATTTAAAAAGGTGTTTGTTATTACGAACTCTTCGCTCTGGCAAAATTGAATCAATCTCCCCTACTGCTCGGTCATAACTCATATTCCTCAATTTACTGCTCGGATCACAATAATTTACAATTACTGCAGGATCGCAATCATTTACGATTACTGCAGGTCATAATTTATAATCCCTCCGCTACTGATCGGTCGTAAAAAATAACACTATCTGTGTAACACTATCTAATATCTAACACTATTTGATATGTAATAAACAAAATGTAATATGCCGACAAGTTGAATTTGAGGGTAATACGATATTTTTATCGATTACTGTGTTAAGTAACATGAATCATTTTTCACCTTATTTTTCTAATAATGTGTTTTTGTAAAGGCATAACTTTGATTATTAATCTCATATCGCCACTTATTTAGTCTACCAAAAGTTATCAGAATTTAATGACAAATACAACGCAGTTTTCACTCGGGGTGTTGACTATGCTAATTTTATTTATTTATGATAATAAATTGTACTTAGGATACCATTCGTACTCATTTCAGATACGTTCATCTCCCAAACAAAAACGAGTAAAAATAAACATCTGGAAGTGAGTCACGCGTTCCACGGCCCAAGAAATCTGTACGCCGATGGCAAATGTTCCCAAGCGAGACCTGCAAACGCATGCACTGATAGTAGGATGTGCAAAACTGTGCAAAACCAGTTCGCCGGTGCAGGTTGTGTCTCGCTTAGGTTCAATTTGCGCCGGGCCTCTTATCTTAAAAAACAAGGTATGTGTAAAACATTAAATTTCATGCGAATTTATAGCCCTTGAGATTATCTTTTAAATGTTTATCGGAAAAACCTGATATCTTAAAAATGAACGGAGTTATGAAAAAAAAACAATAACATTTTTTTGGAAAAATTTTTGGAGAATAAATTTTGAAAAATTTTTGGAGCTTAACTTTTGACGCATCAACTTCCACTGCATCTCATTCAATACATACCTATTTCTGAATACTTTGATTCAGTTACTAGTCCGTTCTTTAACGGTAAAATATTGCAAAAGCTCTAAATTTTAAAGAACCGCTTGGATTGACATAAAATTTGGCATACACATAGCTAACAAGTCAAAGAAAAAAAGTGATATTATGCCGATATGTGCTTTTACCCCGGGGGTGGTTTTCACCCCCTCTTGGGGGTGAAAAAATATTCGTCCAAAGAAAGTCAGGAAATGGATAAACTGGCTAATTTTAAGTAACTTTTGTTCTATAGAGTTTTTTCACTAAGTCAATACTTTTCGAGTTATTTGGCAGTGAATATGTTCATTTTTTCAACAAAATAACCACGCTTTTAGACGGTTTTTCGCAAATAACTCAAATAGTAAGTATTTTGTCGAAATACCCCGGGGGTGGTTTTCACCCCCTCTTGGGGGTGAAAAAATATTCGTCCAAAGAAAGTCAGGAAATGGATAAACTGGCTAATTTTAAGTAACTTTTGCTCTATAGAGTTTTTTCACTAAGTCAATACTTTTCGAGTTATTTGGCAGTGAATATGTTCATTTTTTCAACAAAATAACCACGCTTTTAGACGGTTTTTCGCAAATAACTCAAATAGTAAGTATTTTGTCGAAAAAATATTCTTAGCAAAAATATAGCCTGTAAAAACTAAAAAGAAATGGTGTATATATCACGTCTCTATACCTAGTAGAAGCAGAGTTATAGCTAATGAAAAATAGGTTCATATTCGTCAAATTCCAAATGGAATACTTTAACGTGAAATAACCAAAAATGAAGCACATTTTGGAAAAAACTCATTTTAACTTATTTAAAGTGTTTAAAAAGGGCTTCATTTTTGTTTAAAAAAAATTTCTAGAATCAACAGTAAACAAGTTACGCTCAAAATAAAGTTAGTCCCTTTTTGTTTTGGTAAAAAAAATCGAGAAAATCATCCCCTAATTAGTATCTTAAATGAACTTAATCGTTACGACTTCACAAGTTTCTTGACTTTGTATGTATTGTTTATATGATCTGTAAGTTTCATCGGTTCAAAGTCCTTATTATTGAAAGGGCTGTAGGTAAAAGGGGTTGAACGAGTCACTGATCACGAATGTATGCAAAATTAGAAACACCAAATCTTAATCAATTTTTGTCTAACAGAAAAACAAAAAAATACATGATATTCAAAAAAGCAATGCTGACTTTTTTTGTTTTTCGAGATTTTTGGTATCTCTAACAATTTTTAAGTTATTTTCAAAACAAGCATATTTTTCAAAATCAAAATTTTTAAAAATTTTACTTTGAAACCAAATTTTTTCAAAAATAAGCACTTTGAATCGATGAAACTTATAGATCATATAAACATAACATAAGTAAAATAATTTTTGGATCGGTAACGAATAATTTCATTTTAATTTGCTAATTATGGGGTGGTCTTCCCGATTTTTTTTTGCCAAAACAAAAGGGACCAACTTTATTTTGACCACCAGCGTTGAAGACCTAGCGCGTACACCATTTTTTTACTTTTTGGTAGGCTACATTTTTGTTAAGAACGTTTCTTTCGACAAAATACTTACTTTTTGAGTTATTTGCGAAAAACCGTCTAAAAATGTGGTTATTTTGTTGAAAAATGAACATATTCACTCGCAATTAACTCGAAAAGTGTTGACTTGGCGAAAAAGCTCTATAGAACAAAAGTTACTTAAAATTAGTCAGTTTATCCATTTCCGGACTTATTTTGCACATATATTTTTTCACCTCTCAAGAGGGGGTGAAAGTCACTCCTCAAGAGGGGGTGAATGTCACCCCCAGGGCAAAAGCACACATCGGCACAATATCACTTTTTTTCTTTGACATGTAAGCTATACGTATGAGAAATTTCATGTCAATCCAAGCGGTTCTTTAAAATTTAGAGGAAAAACCGCGAAAGAATGTACTATACCTATTACTCACTTTGAATCATGTTGTTCTGAATCTATTTTCTTTTAAAAAATAAAATCATTTTTTTAGTAAAATTGTGGCTTATTTCCCATCAAAACTAGTTAATCACTTTGAATCAATATCAAAAGTTTTTTTAAGTAAGGAATTAATTCGATTTTTTCTTAGGTTCAATTTTGGTAATGATAAATTGGGTGTAAAAATTTAAATTTTTGAGTTATTTATGAAAAATAATTTGAGTTTATTCAAAACTTCAAAAAGTATTGATTATTTTAATAATTTGATATATCCAATTTGGCTTAGAATTTGGCTCTCTATCGATTTGTAGGGTTATTTTTGATAAAATAATTTTCATCCCCGAGAAGGGGTGGCATCTATCCCAGGGTAGAAGCGCAATATGTCACTTTTGTTTCTTGCGGTATCCTTTAACCACTCGCCAATTTTCATGAAAATCGATGGAGGTTCAACTAAATCGGAGGTGAAAACCTTCAGTGACTGTACTATCAGAGTTTTTGGTCTCTCGGGTGCGGGCAGGTTATGTGGAAATAAACTGGGGCCGAATTGAATTTTTTGTCCGAGAACGGATTATAGGACGTTTAAAATCAGTTTATGACTGGGAAAAAACAGGTGACAGTAGTGATTTATTGTAAAAGCGAATTGTATAAAAAGAAACATGATTTGCGGGTTGTATACATTGGATTCGGTGGTTCGCAAATATAATTAATCCTAAAATATTTTAAAAAAAGCATCAAAGAATTATAAAACAGCAAATCAATATTTAAAGGAAACAAGAGAAATGTGTGAGTAGTAATTAAAGAAATGGAATTGGTTCAAAAAACACAAAATTACATTGAAAATAAGGATATTGTTACAGTACATACATTATTTTCGATCATCATGGCGATTATAATGGCAATAGTTATCTTGTCTGCAGCATTGCGGAAAAGCTGCACAAGTGTTGTGTTGAACGAGGTACTGAGGTTCTTTAACCAGAGTGTTCTTGTTGTTTCTAGACCTTGCTTTCCAAATATTTTTGAAGTAATACTTCTTTAGGCACGAGGGTGAGTTTTTACATTCCCTGTGTATGACAGTCTATTTAGTTATTATATATGACAGTATATTTAGTCTCTCAAACGTTATACGGGATCGTATTGGGTGTTAAAATCATCTGTCAATAATTGTTGGAGATTATGGATCAACAAATATGTTTTGTATATTCGTTTTTATTGTTGTGATGGCAAAGAAAAAGGCAAGTTTATAATTGTAGTGACTTTTTAAATAATTTTTAAAAGCGACAGGTACGTAATAATTGTAAATGTTTCAGTATCCTAATGAAATTACATAGGTACCTACCTATTTGGAAAATTTAAAATGAACCTATCAAAATAGCATGTAATGCTTTGATTTACATAATTTTATTACCATCAAAATTTCTGTCAATATTCACGTAATATATTGTTTTCTTACTCTATGTGTTGTCGTATTTTAATAATTCAATATTTCAATGTTCTACAAAAATCAAAATAATTTGGTTAAATTCAGAACTGTCATAAGTTAAAACCGTTTAGTTCGTCGATCTTCCCACATGATGCAGGTGTCTCCGTGGGTAGAAGTGTAAGATGAATGAATTCCAATACTAACAGCGCAAACATAAGCGGGTTCGAACCCCAATAGAAACTTTTATTTTTTTGTGTTTTTTTATACATTTTATGATTGTAAGTATATTATTATATATTTTTTTTCAGAAAATACGTATTTAGTTAAAAAACTTTCCGACAATTATTGTTCAGAAATCATTTGTGGCATTTTTCAATGTGTTTGTGTGTGTTTTAATCTTTTATTTTTTTAATTTTTGGTACTGTTGAAAAAATTTGAAAAGTAGTAAGTATTAAAATTAGTTTATTATTTAAATAAAATATAAATAAACTGTTTAAAGTATATTAATTTCGTTGAAATCATAATAATAGAAGTATAACTTCTTACGTGCGTACAAAGTACACACACATTCTTTTTTTCTTACAGGATGGCTTGCAGGAGGTATATCTGGATTTATTTAGCATAATGTGTCCGAAATATTGTAACTTTCGAGAATTTATGGTGATTAGAACTTCTCGGTTCTTCATAATTGGACCTGTTCCGATATCTACATGAGCTGATGAGCCACATCTCGAATACTCCAATTTTCTGAAGATATCTTCGTTCGTGCTCCACCATTTAATACCATAAAAAAGGACAGAGAATACGTAACAAAGCAGTATTCTTACTTTTTAGTATAGTATAGTTGATCCAAAAGATGGCATAACCCAGACATCCAAAGTGAAAGTTATCCTTCAGCACCAAATTGTTCTATGTGGTCCACACAATGTCCAGAAAAAAGTCACACCATTTTGAGCGTCGGGTTTGGGGGGGGGGAGAGGGGGGAGAAATCGGTAAATTCGTAGTTTTTTAAGTTTTTCGCCAATATTTCTAAAACTATGCGGTTTAGTATTAACAACCCTCTATACAAAATTGTTCTACATTAAATTTGAAATAAAAAAGGCCCTATGCATAATCTTTCTAAAATGAATGGTTCCAAAGTTACGGAGGTAGTATAGTATAACTGGTCCAAAAAAAGCCCTAACCCAAACATCCAAAGTAAAAGTTTTCCTTCAACAACAAAATGTTCATATGGTCCACATATTGTTCAGTAAAAAGTTACACCATTTTGAGCGTCCGGTTTGGGAGGGAGATGGGAGAGAAGCCGGTAAAAAACTATGCTTTAGCGTAAACAATGTTATATACAGAAATGTTCTACATGAAATTTAAAACAAAAAATGTTCTATACATAATTGTTATAAAATCAACGGTTCTAGAGTTACGGAGGGTGAAAAGTCGAGGTTTTCGATACTTTTTATATTTTTTGGGCAATATTTATAATATAACTATACCAAAAACCCAGACATCCAAAGTGAAAGTTATCCTCCAACACGAAATTGTTCTATATGGTCAGAAAAAAGTCACACCATTTTGAGCGTCGGGTTTGGGGGGGGGAGAGAGGGGGGGGGGGAATCGGTAAATATAAAAAGTATCGAAAACCTCCACTTTTCACCCTCCGTAACTCTGGAACCGTTGATTTTATAACAATTATGTATAAAACCTTTTTTGTTTTAAATTTTATGTAGAACATTTTTCTATAGAACATTCCTTACGCTAAAGCATAGTTTTAGAAATATTGACGAAAAACGTAAAAAAACTACTAATTTACCGACTTCTTCCCTATCTCCCCCCCCCCCCAAACCGGACGCTCAAAATGGTGTAACTTTTTACTGAACAATATGTGGACCACATAGAACAATTTGGTGTTGAAGGAAAACTTTTATTTGGATATCTGGGTTAGGCCTTTTTTTGGACCAATTATACTATACTACCTCCGTAACTTTGGAACCGTTCATTTTAGAAGGGTTATGCATAGGGCCTTTTTTATTTCAAATTTAATGTAAAACAATTTTGTGTAGAATGTTGTTCATGCTAAACCGCTTAGTTTTAGAAATATTGACGAAAAACGTAAAAAACTAAGAATTTGCTGATACCTCCCCCTCATCCCCCAAACCTGACGCTCAAAATGGTGTGACTTTTTTCTGAACATTATGTGGACCATATAGAACAATTTGGTGTTGGAGGATAACTTTCACTTTCGATGTCTGGGTTTGGGTCTAACTATACCATACTACTGAAGCAGGGTGTGATCTAATTATTTAAAGTACACAAAAATTTTAATAAAACGCTTTGCTGACTAATAATTTATCAAAGTGAATTTTGTTGAAACTTTTTAAAACCTGTTTGAATATTAGATTATCGCACAAATGTAGATATTTAAAAATTGTAGAATGGTTAGTTTCAAATGCGACTATCCCAGTAGGGAAGGAAATTTTTCGTTATTAAAAATTAATAAGTAAAAATAATTTCTTTCCTTGTGGAATCGGTACTCACCGAAGGGATCGCAGACGTTCGGATACAATTAGCGTCTCTTTGTAAAGACAATGAAGTCGACTGTAATAAGTAACAAGACATTTACTCAACATACACACTACACAATTCATCTAATTGCGAAATCAACCGTACCATGACAATGGTCTTAGTTGTCGAGGCATTTAGGTTGAATTGAAAAAAATTCGATAAGTTGTGTTATTACAAAGATTTTTCTACAAAAGCTTTTATTTACCGTGGGAGTAGCATTTTTTTCAATATCATCGATCAACATCGCCGAATACTTCGCGGTTTTCTGCAGTATTTTATTTTGGTTCAATCCAATTTGGAATTATTACTTTAACCAACGAGTCCAGTAACTCTGGCTATTCACCTCCGAATTTTGTCGGACGGCACCAATTAACTTGAAATTTACCGAGTTGATGGGGAAGTGCTCAAATAGCAAAAGTTATATAACTTCGATGTGTGCTTCAGTCCCAGAGGTGGTTGCCACCCCTTCTCGGTGGTGGATGTTCTTTTGCTCAAAATACTTACGGAAATGGATAGGGTCTAAGCAACTTTTGATTTATATTTCTAGAGTTTTTTTTTCGAAAGTCAATACTTTTTGAGTTATTCATGGTTGAAAACAGCGAATATTCTTTAAAAAATCACGTTTTTAACAGTTTTTTGAAAAAGAACTAAAAACACAAAGAGATTCTTTCTTACAAGATATTTCAAGATGTAATACCAAGTGAGATCTGATCAGCGAAGTAAGACCTTTTTTGCGAATAATTGAATCAATGTATTCAACGTTAAATTATAAGAAAAGGGTTGATTTTTCTGAAGTAGTCATATTAAAGTTGTTTATAGTCCAAAAAGACCTTTAAAGTAAGCCCTGATAAAATTCATTTACGTGTAAATTAACTGAGATACAGCTCGTAAAAGAGGGACTCTTCGAATATTTTAAGGAAATAGGACAGGATATATGTATAATTAACCTAATATCCACCAGAATTAAAATTAATAGTTTTCCTTCTATATTACATTTTATTTCAGTATTCTTCATTGACTGATTTAAAATACATTATTTATCAAAAAGGTTAGCTTAAATTGTATGACCTATTTTAGTCCTATCGCCAGGGAGGGTACAACGGCCTCCTTAATTCAGATGGACTTACCAGTGGCGGCTCGTCAGAGAAGGCAAGGGAGGCTCAGCCTCCCCATAAATTTTTTACACACTCTATAATGTTTTGTTTATCATGAATATGTTTACTCTCACTATTATACAACGTGTAAATTCCATATTATCACTAATTTATCCATACGTACGGAGCATTACGCATTAGCATTAGAACGCATGATCGCGTCTCAGTTTTATTACATATTATTGTAGGCAGGACCCTGGGTTATCCCGAGATGCACGAACGGAGCCGAGAAGCCCAGAATTCTCCCTTGCTAATGCTCCGTGCAGCGCAGCAGGCGTGTAAGGAGGCCCGGTCTCCTAACAGTGGCATCTACGGCGCCATCACACGCTGCCCGGAGATATACCAAGGGAGGCAGAGTAGATTCTCAGCTCCGTTGGGTGGTTGGGTGCGTCTCGGGACAACGAATTTTAGGGTCCTGGCTAAAAATAATGAAAAATCTAAAAGTGCGAATTTTGTTATGAAATTTGGTATGTGGGGTTATAATAATATTTGGAACAACTTGCTCAAATAACTTTTTCCGATATCTCAACTCTAAGCAAAATATCGGTAATTTATCGTGTTCTTGAATTCGCAGTAGGCCGCGTTTAGAATTAAAAAAATTCAGTTGAGTAGATATCTTAAAAAATTTGAAGCTTCATTATGATGTATGGACTGCAAAACTTCAAATCTGTATTTATTTTGATATGCATAGGTATCTATTTACAAATAGATGGAATTGTTAACAAATAAACGACACAAACTTTGGTATTAAACTTTTACTATTAGACTAACTATTTTTAAAATGATATCATGAAATTATGAATTAGGATGATATTATGAAATGTAAATAAAAAATGGTCAAAAGATGGGGCCTTAAATTACATTTTTTGGCGCATTTTTTTGCTAGTGCAAATTTGTCTAGATATTTTACAGTTAGGTATAGCCTCCCCTATTGTAAAAATCACGAGCCGCCACTGGGACTTACCCAAGTTTTTTTTATGTATTTTGACCCGTAGAACACGAATTTTTTGGGTAACAGTTGATCCGGATGTCGATAAGATTGTTATAAACAAAGAACTTGAGGAATTACGTAGCAGCGATTTTTCGCAAAACAAAATATTTTTTTGTATTTTGTGGGTGATTCTCAGCAAAAAATGGTCTCACAAGTTTCTTCGTAGGACGCATAGTTTTCGAGATATACGCGGTTAAACTTTCAAAAAATCGAAAAAGTGCAATTTTTGAACCGGAATTACTTTTGATTAAAAAATAAAATAGCAATTCTGATTACTGCATTTGAAATTTCAAGTCAAATTCTATCGGTTTTGATTGTTTGCATTGCTAAAAAATAAGTTTTTATTTGTTAAATAAAGGTATAAACACATAGTGTTTCCCGGGCCCAATGCATGCGTTTTAATGGACGTAATGTACGTAGAAATTCTGTATGCGCGCCTACTCGTTCGATTTCAAATTAGAAATGCATTGAAAACATCATTCAATCACTATGTGTTGATAGCTTTGTTTAACAATAAAAAAATTAATTTCTAGCAATGAAAATAATCAAAACCGATAGAATTTTACTTGAACTTTCAAATGCGGTAAGCAGAATTGCTATTTTATTTTTCAATCAAAAGTTTTTCCGGTACAAAAATTGCAATTTTTCGATTTTTTGAAAGTTCAACCCCGTTTTTGCCGAAAATTATGCATCCTACCAAAAAATTTGTAAAATAATTTTTTGCTTAGAATGAC
The DNA here is from genome assembly GCF_917563875.1 of Diabrotica virgifera virgifera. Classification (NCBI taxonomy): domain Eukaryota; kingdom Metazoa; phylum Arthropoda; class Insecta; order Coleoptera; family Chrysomelidae; genus Diabrotica; species Diabrotica virgifera. Next base: position 45,255,530 of record NC_065444.1, read on the forward strand.
CCAAAGAATACAAAAACATGTTTTGTTTTGCGAAAAATCGCTGTTATGTGATTCCTCAAGTTCTTTGTTTATAACAATCTTATCGACATCCGGATCGACTGTTACCCAAAAAATTCGTGTTCTACGGGTCAAAATACATAAAGAAAACTTGGGTAAGTCCATCTGAATTAAGGAGGCCGTTGTACCCGTACTGGCGACAGGACTATTTTGAAAATTTCTAAAAAATTGATCCTGTTTTCAAAATAAATTAAAAAAGCTATAATATATACGTAAAAACGATACAGTACAGAAATGTAGTTCTATTATTTATAAACTTTATAATATCGATGGAGTTACCACCGATTAAAATGTATGTCTTAGTGTGAACACCCCCAGTTTTGCGTACTTAAACCCTTATTAATGAATTATTTTTTCATTTTCAATTGGTTTTATTTTATATCATTTATGTTTCTTTTTAAACGGTTAACATTATAAGCAACTGAAAGTAAAAAGCTGTAGGTAATTAATTCTAAATTAAACATTCAAAATACACTGTATTTGTTTTAAATTGTTAATATAACAGTAGTCAAGAGACCAATATACACCTTTACGCCAATTATACAGTTAGCTAAGTTATACAATTTAAAATTACTCTACCTACTGAAAAAATTGGTTTAACGCACATCAACATCTGTCTTCTATGCCGTCGATATCTTCATCTAGTTAAAGTGTCCTCAGTTTTTTATTTAAATTTTGAAAAAGGGTTCCCCCTAGCAAGTATCACTCGTAACTTCTTGAAATAACTTATAAAAACCAAAACTATTTATAATTGGGTGTTTCAATTTGATAGCTAACCCTTATTAAACATTCGCAACAATTTCTCCCAGTTTCAGCAAGTATTTAGTAATCTATTCTTCTGCAGCCACCTGCAAATTATTTAGCCTGATAACCAAGCCGAGAAACCGTAAACTGAAAATATCCCACTCGGGGATAAATCCGCAAATTGGATATTCCGTGGCAGATACGACGCAAAGACCACCTTTTGCCTTCCTGTTCCTGTTGGAATATTTAGCAGTTGGGTTGTCGGCAATGAAAAGATCCGAATAAAAGAGGGAAATAGCTGCTACACTGTCGTAAGAGTAATTGGACGTGTGACATGGGAAATTAGGCTTGTTCTTAAGCTAGCTGACACACAAAACCTGCAGTTAATTACTGTTGAGTTTTTGTCTTTATTCTTTTTTTAGCAAATACAATGAATTGCCGTCTAAAACTCAAATATACACTTTACGAGTCATCTGAGTGTATTGTGCCTTCATCCGAGTAGACGCAAATACAGAATAAACATTTGGACAAAATTTATATCAATAATATTTACTTAGTACCTATCTTCTTCTTAACGTGCTCTATCAAGTCCCCTTGATTTTGGCGATTAACGTGGCGAAACTGTCTCTCTCTCGAGCTTTTCTAAATACAGTGGAACCTCGATAAGTCGGCCCTCGATAACCCGGAAGTCCGGCTAACCCGGACCGATTTTCATCGGACAAACATTTCAACAATAAAAATGTATGTACTATGTTAAAACATCATATCTGCAGCCGCTTCTGGAATGTCTTAAAAATATCGAATTTCATTGATAAAACTTCCCTTCAATCATAATATAATATTTGAGAGATAATGGGTATCTGTGTAATTTGAACTAATGATAGTAAAAATGACTCATGCACACGGCGGCGGCAGAGCGACATTCATTATCGCAAACAACAGACACCTGTTATTCCTTTATTTATTTTCAACTGTCTTTTAAAAAATTGTTTTTTAAACAATGGTCTTTTAAACAATTAAAGAGTCACTGTTCTTAAATTACATAAGCAGACCAGACGAAATTATTGACACAACCAAACTGACTGAGTTTTTTTACCTAGAAATTAATAATACTCTATATTGTCTATACTAAACTCTATACAACCATAGGTAACTGTGCATATATATTTCATATTATTTTGCTTATAAGGGACTTTATCTATAAGTATACCGTATTTTATTAATTTTTACCATGCTCTCCGACTAACCCGGATTTTCTATAACCCGGATCGGGGCTTAATCCGAGTTATCGAGGTTCCACTCTAGTTGCACTGCTTCCTTTATGATTGTCCACTCCCTGGTATTCTTCAAACAAGAGGCCTGTTTTCTACCAATTCCTCTGCATCCTTCGATTTTAACCATCATAATAAGTTGAAGAATATTATATCGGTCTCCCCTTACTACGTGTCCAAAATAGGCCATCTTTCTACATTATTTTATGGTATCAAGCAGCTCGCGAGTAACATTTGCTCTCTTCAGGACTGCCATATTTGTCGGCATAGCCGTCCATGGTATTTTTAGTGTACGTCTGGGCAGCCACATTTCAAAGGCCTCCAAACGATTAATGCTGGATATTTTTAATGTCCATGCTTCGACACCGTATAAGAGTATATTAGTGTCATATTTATGTATCATCAAAATAGATGTGTAAAATTACATTTTCGTACCAAAACATAAATTGGTATTAAATGAAAAAAATCTGAAAAAGTTTAAAAAAGTAGCTTATAAAGAAGCAACTTGTTATACTTCTAGGTATAGCCTAGAGGTATAACCAAATATTATACCTCTAGGTATATATTCCAGAGAAATAAGGTAAACAAATACCGTGTTGAAGACTTTCATATACAATGTGCCTGACAAGTATTTTCAGTTTTAGGGACCTGGATAACCAAAAGCTCTATGTTTCCTGTTTCCTGTAATGGGTCGGTTGGGCTTTTTAAGTTATTAACTGTTTAAGGCTAAAAATGAGAAATTTCGAGAACTTTCTATGAATAAAAAGTTTAAAAAAGGCACCCGGAGCACCTGGTGCCCCCAGTTTTTACAACTGTATGTATGCACATAGATTACTACGCGGTTTCGGGTTCGCTGAATGCGAATAAGCCATCAGAACAGACCCCTGGATGAACGGCTGCCCAAAGATATTGCTAAGACATGTTATCTTTTTTAATTTGGAGGGTTTTTCTGATGGCATATTCTTGTTCAGTGACTCAAAAAAAACCCGAGTAATCTGTTTGACGATTTCAATTTAGTGCCGAAAATCGTCGAAACTCCAGATGACATCCCTTAACAGTGAACCTGGGCACTATGTATTCCGGTGGTCAATTCTGATGGCGTATTCGTCTTCATTGACATTCTTTAAAATGCAATTTTGTATCACCACTTATTTCTCTATTTTAGACATTTTTCCTGTCATCATCTGTTACGGTTTTTTTAAACCTTCACAATTCATTCAGGCATGTTAAACTGAAAGATATTTAAATACTTTAAACCCCCTGGTTACGCCTATGGTAGTTCTTTTAAAAACAGTTGCTTCGTTCGCAAAAAGGTTCTGTTCTGTTGATTTGTTTAGGAATAGTTTGCGATTCTAGAAATAGGCTGTCTTTCTCTCGTTCACAGGTTGTGCATAGGATCTTGTCACGTAACTGAATCAATCAGTGGTTCCGTGCTTGAATCGTTTGTCTGAGTTGGAACTCAGATGGAATGACATTAAGCAAAGACGGATGACATCCGGTCTGTCCATTTTAATTCTTGTCTTGACGACAGTGCTAGGATTGCAAAATCTAAGTTGTGTTTTGCTGATCCAGATTCATCCGCCATAAAATAGGTTGGTGGTTTTACGAAAAACCATCGTCTAAGACGGATTTGAACCTATAAATTTTGTGTGAGGATAAATAATTTCGGTTTAGTTACTGTGACATAACCTCAGCTTGAGACACGTGAGTATCTTAAAAGCTTATACCATAATCAATAGTGTTGGTCGTTGTGGTATGCTTGGACTAATGCCCTGTGTCTTTCCTAGGCTGTCTTTCATCGCTCTACGCTAAGGGAACGTCCTGGTAACAGACCCTATTCGTTGGCCACATACCATCACAGGTAACTATCTTTAAAGCCATTACTAAGCGTATAGTCTCTTGTGTTTCTCCTGTCTTGTCCCTACTGACAGTGTCTTTTCTCTCCTTGGTAAGCCAATTTCCTGAGGACACCACTTGGGGCTCGTGGCTGTCCGTTGTCCAACGCCTAGTTAACCAGAATCACCACCACTGGAACACCCACCTACAAGACCCGCAAGCAAGAAGAGGAAGTCAATATTAACCGTATCACCTCTATTTTTATATATTCCATATACCCTATACTGTGTCTATACCTACCATTTTGTTCAGATCTAAGTCCTTCCTGTTACCCTCATTGTACACCTGAATTTAGCGCTATACGAGGGTATTAACTTTAACAGAGTAATTACAGGGTAGTATATGTATATTTATGGTACTTAGTTAACTCCACAGGTAGACTTGCAAGAGGTAGGTATTTGACTCTTCATGGTGTTAATTATTAACAATATCTGATAATAATACTAATATAGTATATTTACTGTACATATCTGATTATTGCTTAACGTAGGTACGTTTTATTCATCAAGGTGTAGTGAATATTTATATTTTTCATATTAAAGGTATTAAGTAGTATATGTATGTGATAAGTTAGGGCCTTTTTAGGTCATAGCAATATTTGATAGTTAATAGTTCCTTCTATTCTGATACAATACCCCCTATTTTGTTTAATTTTCTGTTTTTCATTTTATGTTCAATAAATAATTGTAGTTATAGGTTGTTTTAATGCTCAGAAATATCCGGATCACCTTCTACTAACCCATATAGTCCAGGGCGCATCTGTTTTGAGATGGACGTTGAGAGGTGACTCAAATTTTTTTGCAGAATTTGCTTAAAAATAACTCAAATAATATTATTTGAGTTATCCTCCCACTCAAAATGGTCGGGAACATTGTTTAAATAATCAAAATTTCAAAATATGAAGGAAAAATTCGATTTTTTTATTGGTTTTTTATTATAACTTTAAAACTATTCATTTTTGAGAAAAGTTGTACTGACATAAAAGTTGCGTAATTAAATTTCCTAAAATATAAAATTGGTAAAAAATTTAAAAAATAGTCACCCTTTTTGCAAAATATCAATAATTTCGAAAAAAACCATACAAAAACAAGTATTCGCATTTTACGTTTTTCAACCATTCATGTTACACTTAGGACCTTCCTGTTTTACTCAAAAAAACTTTATGATATAATAAAACAAAACTGTAAATTTTATTAAAATAGGTTCAATAGATTTTGCAAAATAAATTTCGCAATCCAGCATTCGCAAAAAATTCATTTTTTTTAAATGTTGCCGGACTGAAAATAAAGCAGATAGCAAGTTGAATTTTTTTTGCTTATAGAAGGGTACTGTACCTTTCATTTGCAATTTGCAAAATTAAAATCGATTAATTACCACGGCGTCAGGAAATTTTTTAAATAAACAATAATTTTTGGTGCTACGCGCAGGACAGCGGTGTTCGATTCACACAAGTTGATTTCCACCAAAATTTCTCCCAATCTTTATCTAATATATTATTTTCTTACTCTATATTTTGTTGTATTTTAATATTTTAATTCGACAAAAATCAAACTAATTTTATTATTGTTTGTGAAATATTGTTTAAACAATTGCATATGTTTAAAAATAATAAACTTTTATTCTCTAAGTTAAAATACATGAACAAAGAAAGTTTTTGCTAAAAGAAGTGTTATTTCAAAGGATAGTGTATGTGTTTTTATTTTGCAATAAACAAATTTATTTATTTATATCGAAATGTAATAAAAATTAAAATGTATCAATCATTATCAAAGGTCATTGAAATGCCCAATCGGAGCAAACTATCCGCTGTCCTGCGCGTAGCACCAAAAATTAATGTTTATTTAAAAAAATTCCTGACGCCGTGGTAGTTAATCGATTTTAATTTTGCAAATTGCAAATGATATCTACAGTACACTTCTATGAGTAAAAAAAATTCAACTTGTTATCTGCTTTATTTTCAGTTCTGTAACATTTTGAAAAAATGAATTTTTTTTTGCGAAAGCTGGATTGCAAAATTTATTTTGCAAAATCTGTTCAACCGATCTTAATGAAATTTACAGTATTGTTTTACTGTATGATAAAGTTTCTCTGGGCGAAATATGCAGGTCCTAAGTGTAGCATAAATGGTTGAAAAACGTAAAATGCGAATACTTGTTTTTGTGTGGATTTTTTCGCAATTATTGCTATTTTGCAACAAGGGTGACTATTTTTTAAATTTCTAACTAATTCTATATTGTAGGAAATTTAATGGCGCAACTTTTATGTTAGTAAAACTTTTCTCGTAAATGAATACTTTTAAGGTTATATCACAAAACGAAGAAAAACATCGAATTTTTCCTTCATTTTTTGACATTTTGATTATTTAAACGATGTTCCGGACCTTTTTGAGAGGGAGGATAACTCAAATATTATTAACTGAGTTATATTCAAGCAATTTCTGCAAAAAAGTCACCTCTCAACGTCCAAATGTACTAATATTTTTACAGATGCGCTCTAGTCTAATAATAAATCCCTGAGATGAGATAGAGAGATTAACTGAATATTTTGCATTTTATTTTCATTATATTTATTCAGTAACATCTCTCGATCTTTATTTTTTTGTAACACATCGTCAACACAATGCAAGAAGTTACAAGGCGATAGGTGCTTTATTTAAAAATCCATTTATTTTTTCCTAAATGCGCTGGTTTTCATAATTTAATTCATTTGGTTCATACGTTATGTTAAATTAAGTAAATATGCTACATACAGTGTAATATATTTAACCAGTAGGCCATTTTAATTCTCTATTTACCGTAATCCCAGTCGACGTAGCTGCTTGGCAATCTAAGCATTTTCATTTAATTCTCCGAAAACCAATTTGTCTTCAGCGACTTCTCCGGATTATGACTAATAGATGAGGCGAATTTGAAACTCGAACGTTAAGTTCACTTCCTTGTCAACTTGCATGCGGTTTCATTGCCACCATAAACAAAGAGAGAAGTCACACCTATCGTCTGCGTTATTCTGGAAAAATCGATGGTTTATTTACTGCAAAAGCGACTGCAGGCATACTAGGAAAACCCCATTAAACAACTGTATACATGAATGTAGCAGAGAAACGAAAGACTGATTATTGTTCCGTATAATTCTCGTAATCTATTCCTAATAAATTTTTTTAAAATAAATTATTTTGGAAAGCTCATATCAAAATGAAATCGCATTACAAAATTTTGAACAAACATTTAAAGAAAAACATATTTTCATTTAAAACATAATAATCTGACGTCTCTTAATTTTTTTAGCCATTAGCAGTATCTTTCATTTTTAAAAGGTTCAAAAAAAGCGCATGAACATCTTTAATTTCACTATTTGATGCCACTTTATATTTTAGAACTTATTTTTATATAGAGGAATTAATACCAGAAGCTAAACACAAAGAACTTAATAGGTATAAACTAAATGGCTGGTATAGCGTCTTATACAAATAATAAAAACCTTATTTTGTAAAAGGTATATGTATTTAAAATCCCTAAAAAAGGCTGTATCACAAAACGTCTTCGAAATCAATATTCCATCATCAGTGTTATCACAGGTTAAAATGCTTTAAGCCACCAAAATATATGGGTAAAAACCCTTAAATTGATTTTAAACAGTTGGGGTTACATTATGTTATCAGATTTTAAAGGATATTACAAATATTTTCAGATTAACCCCTGGCATGACATGACCCCAGGGGTTAATCTGAAAATATTTGTAATATCCTTCAAAATCTGATAACATAATGTAACCCCAACTGTTTAAAATCAATTTAAGGGTTTTTACCCATACATTTTGGTGGCTTAAAGCATGTAAACTTGTGATAACACTGATGATGGAATATTGATTCGGAGGACGTTTTGTGATACAGCCCTTTTTATATATATAGTGACTGTACACCCCGATATGGGGCTAAGTCGCGTAAGCTTTCTAGATCCTATTTCTTAGGAGGATCAGTCCCTTTTGCTTATGTTATCTTCTTAACGATTTCTCTCCATTTTTTCCTATCTCTAGTTTTTCCCCGCCATTCTCTGACTCCTGCGTTTTTTAAGTCTTCTTCAACTTCTTGCAACCACTTTGATCTTGATCTTCCTCTTTTCTTTCTTCCTCCTGGATTCCATTCTATCATAGCATATGTCACTGCTTCATCTCCTGCCCGCCAGATGTGACCTAACCATCTAACTCTGCATTGCTTTATTTTGGTCACGATATCTTCTTTTAGTACTTTCTTAATCTCTGCATTTGTTCGGCTTCGATATTCATTTTGCTCTGTTCTGATTGGTCCCAGTATGGTTCTCATGATCTTTCTCTCCACTATTCTTAAGTTCTCTTCATCTTTTTTAGTCACCGTCATTATTTCTGCTGCGTATAATAATATTGGTCCAATGGTGTTATACATTCTCATCTGGGTTTTAGTAGACAGTATTTTGCTTTTAAGTAGTGTTTTATTTGCAAAATAAGCTTTAGTCGCTGCCAATATTTTTTCTTTTATTTCTGGTATTCTTTCACCTGTTTTGCTTATTATCACTCCTAGGTATTTGAAATGTTCTACATCTTCAAACTCTGAATTTCCTATTTTGGTTTTTCCTTTTATTGCTGGTTTCCCTAGTCTTAATATTTTCGTCTTTTCTTCATTTAATCTGAGTCCCATTGTCTCCCCTTTCTCTTTTATTTCTTCTAGCATTTCTTTCATTATGTTTCTATTTTTTGCAATAATAACAATGTCGTCTGCATATGCGATTATTTGTCCACCTCTTGTTCTTAGGTTTCCTTTGTTTATATTTCGTAGTACATATTCTAAAGCTAGATTAAACAGTGTCGTGGATAAGGCATCCCCTTGTTTCACTCCTTTATTTATAATGAATTCATCTGTCTCGCCTCTTTGCGTCTTTATGCTAATTTTGGTAGTTCTCATTGTCATATTTATAATTTTCTGAGTTTATGTGGGATTTTTAATTTTTCCAGGGCAATCAGTAGTTGTTTTCTCTTAATCGAATCAAATGCCTGTTTGAAATCGATGAATAGTATTTCTAATTGCAGTTTGTATTCATTTGCTTTTTCCATTATTTGTTTTATTTTATTGTGTGTATAGCATCTATTGTTGACCTTCCTTCTGTGAATCCACATTGGCACTGTCCCACTCTCTTCTTCGTGATCTTTGACAATCTTTTTCTTATTATCGAAGTCAATATTTTATATGTTGTGCTTAGTAGTGTGATTCCTCTATAATTTTCACAAATTTGTTGGTCTCCCTTTTTATTTATTGTTATTACCTGCCCTATCTCCCAGTCCTCTGGCATCTTCTCTTCCTTCCATATATTTTTCAATAGTGATAGTATTTTTTCCTTCAGTTCCTTTCCTCCATATTTTATAAGTTCCATGTTAATTTCGTCTTTTCCTGGAGCTTTTCCATTTTTGCTTTTCTGTATTACTTCCTCGAGTTCATCTATTGTTGGCTCTTTTGAGACTGCAATGTGTATTTCGTCTGCTTCTTCGTCCACCGTTTCCTCTTCTTCGTGCATTTCTTCTCCAGTGTATTCCTCCATCAAGAGTTCTCTGTAGTGATCTGCCCATACCTGCCTATATTCATTGTCTTCTACAATGACTATTCCCTCTTTATTTTTTATTCCGTTTGTTTTACCTTTGTATTTTTTGGTTTGTTCTTTAATATTTTTATAGAAACGTTTCGTGTTTCTATTTGTTCTTTCCTGGTCTATTTCTTGCATCTTTTCATCTGCCCATCTTCTTTTATTTTGTCTTATAATTTTTTTAGCGTCCTTTCTTAATTTTTCATAACCTTTTGTGCTGTCAGTTCTTTACATTCGTTGTTATACCATTCGTTTTTTGTTTTCTTCTGGTGTTTGCCTACCTGCTTTTTTGCAGCGTCTTCTATTGACTTTTTGATCATGTCCCATTCTGATTTGATGTCCTCTGCTTTATTTTTTTCTCTTATTTGCACTGTTACTTTTTTTTCATATTTTTTTCTTATATCTGCATTCTGCAATTTATTGACATTCCATTTTTTCTGTTGATTTTTCTGTTTAGATTGGATTTTAACTTTTGTCTTATGGTGGCTGCGACCATAAGTGGTCTGAATCCGCACACGCACCCTTTTTAGGGATTTTAAATACATATACCTTTTACAAAATAAGGTTTTTATTTTTTGTGATTTAAGGTATACAGCCAGTACAGGAATTTTTCCTTGTGATATTCTTATACAAATGTCAATATGTAGAAGTCAAACATATTTCCCTTGTGTAAATATGGTGTTTCGACCGATCACAATTATTAAATAGGCGGGCAACCCAAAGTATATTTCACGAATTTATGACTATTTTGGACTATTGCCAGATACTCGACAGCCATCCTCACCGACTGCAAATCATTAACGAACCTGTATAAGGCATTGGATTTGAAATCTACTCTAAGGCTAAGGCTCCACGGGCGACAAATTTACGCTAGCAGTAGCAGTAAAACGAACTTAAGGTTCCGCGGAACGGAACAGGAATAGCCGAACTGAACCGACTACGCACAAAGTCCTGTAGTCGGTACATTTCTTCTATTCCTATTCCGTTCCGCGGAACCTTAAGTTCGTTTTACGGCTACTGCTAGCGTAAATTTGTCACCCGTGGAGCCTTAGCCTTAGGGCGAGTCCATAGTGCACCTGCGCGCTGTTATTAGGATTATTCGCACACGGACTCGGCTTTCTGACTCGGAAACCAGCGCGCACTATGAACGCGCCCTTAGGCCAGTCGCAAGTTAACAAGCTACTTGGTGAACTGACAATTTATAAAACCTGCTTAGTTTAACACAAGATTTAACCTGATAGCGTTGATTGATAAATACTAATTTTATTACCCCTCTACAATTTATCAATCAACGCTGATAGTTAAGTGCTATAATTATTTTTTTTGGCTTTTTAATATCTAATGTTAGTGTTCCTGTATTATGGATATAGTTGTCGAGGTACTGTATGTAAATAAATAAAAAAATAAACTAATTATTAGTTTATACAGTATGTCCCTCTAAGTTGTATCCATATGAAAAATTTTTTTATTATTAATTTTACGAAAAAAAGTTATTCTTTATAAAAAGCTCTGCAAGTCCAGAACCTAAGATTTAACCATCAAGTATCAAATTTTTTGAATATTATACGAGGTATGTCAAAAAGTTTGAATTTCACTCTAGAGTAAAGTAGCTTTATTTTTCACAATATTGAAAATTGCTATTATCAAAAGCTGTTTGGAATTAAAACGAAAATTTTTTTTTGAAAAATTATGGATAACTAACATTATTTTCAGTTATTTTAATTCAGCTTTTATTATTAATTTTACGAAAAAAAGTGATAATTAATAAAAAGTTCTGCATGGTCTAAAATCTAAAATACAACCATCTTTTGTCAAATTTTATCAATTTTATACGAGGTATGTAAAAAAATATGAATTTCGCTCAAGAGTAAAATACGTTTATTTTTCACAATATCGAAAATTGTTATTACGAAAAGTTATTTAGAATTAAAAACTATGTTTCAGTATGTAACTACATCCTTCTAATTGAAATATTCTGAACTATAAAGATACTTTACTTTTGATCTAAATTTATCTTTTTTGACATACCTCGTATAAAATTGATAAAATTTGATATAAGATGGTTGTATTTTAAGTTTTCGACCATCCAGAACTTTTTATTAAGAATCACTTTTTTTCGTAAAATTAATAATAAATGAGTTATCAGAATTGAAATTACTAAAAAATAATGATAGTTACCATAATTTCTCAAAAAATTTTTTTTTCGATTAGAAGGATGTAATTGCATATTAGAATATATTTAGTTTTTAATTCCAAACAACTTTTCATATTAGCAATTTCCAATATTACGAAAAATAAAGCTACTTTACTCTTGAGTGAAATTCAAACTTTTTGACATACCTCGTATAATATTCAAAAAATTTGATATTTGATGGTTAAATCTTAGGTTTTGGACCATGCAGAGCTTTTTATAAAGAATAACTTTTTTTCGTAAAATTAATAATAAAAAAGTTTTCCATATGGATACAACTTACAGGGACACACTGTACAAAATTCTAGCCTATTATAAATTATACCTACTGTACATAATAAAATCAATACACTATTAACTGACAATACTAGTACAATGATCAAATTAAAATTTTGAACAATATACATTTATTCACAATTACCATTATAACAAAGAAATTTTTAACAATGAAATGAATAATTTAAATAGAATCCTATACATATAAAACGACTACTGAAAAGACAAATAATATAATAATAAAATTGTAATAAATAATACCAGTTGAGCAGTCAAGAGCTAAAATAGCCATAAAAAATAGAGCCATTTCACAAACGGAATTAATTAAACAGCCCCAATATTTCAATATATTATAAAAAATAATTGAGAATTGAAATCTACAAATTGTTAGTTTTTTATTGTAAATATTTTCAACGGATCAACTAATGTACTTATTTGTAAAGTACTTGTTTGCTACTAATGCATTCTTAAACGTGATGAACTGTGACACCTGTAGAGTATGTATCTGCTAAACATTGTAAAAAATTATAACTAGGGCATTTAAAACTGGCTATTTTAAAATCTAAAATTCTAGTCAAGCAATTGGTGTTTTTTATTGAAGTAATGGCTAACTTTGAAAATAAATTTACTACAATTATTCTTCTAGTACAGCATTGTGGTAAAGGATTCTAGTATAGGATTGTAGAAGAAGAATTTAAGCGTTTAAAATTATTGTATTTACCCAAAGTGATGTCAACCTGAAAAAACGCAAAATGTACCTCAACCTTGCACAATAAATGGGCACATTTTAGAACAGTTTGAACCCGTAAATAGATTGGAGGCCTTTGAAATGTGCGTCTATCAGAGAATCCTCAAAATTTCAGGAACATCACATATCTCAAACAATCACATATCGAAAACGAAGTTGAAGACAGAGGAGACTTTGAAATTGTAATAGCCAATAAACATTGAAAGGAGGGCACTTTAAGTCAAACTATATTTTACTAAAAAGTACTGTATAAGGAAGGTATGTTTTCCCGGGGTTTGAAATTACCTAAACTGTGAAAATCAAACACAATTTAAACTACATATTTATTAAAATAAAAAAAGTATGAAAAAAATAGTTATTTATGAAACAGTTCGTGAAGTGTGCTTTTTGCGAACGCACGCGATTTTTAGAGCACGAGCGACAACGGAGCGGGTGCTATAAATCGCGTAAGTTCGCAAAAAGTACTTCACGCACAGTTTCATACAATATTTTTTCTACGATAAGCAACTAAAAAAAGCTGTAACTCTTCGTCACTGGAATTCATTTCTATTCTACAATTTTTAGAACTTTGACATTTAAAAATTCTAACTACTTTCAAACCACAAAACTGTCAAAACTTTTGTTGTAATTCACTGCTCATATTGTCATCACCATGACAACGCGAAAGTTAGGGATTGTCACCATGACAACGCGAAAATGAATCCCATTTAAAATACATTGTTACTTCACGCACACTTTTAATCCTTCACGCACTGCTATCTATAATGACAGTTTTCACAAACTAAAAACTTATACTTATTATGACATAGAGTAGATACAATTTTTTAAGAAACGCTTTTCTTTAGTTACGAGTGACTAAAATTAAAAATATTATAAAAAAATCAACTAAAAAGCAAAAAAAAAAAAGAAATTGAAAAAATCTAACACATTCGTCAAAGAAAAGCGTGGCGCGTCTTCATCGAATAAACGGTCTTCGCCCCACGTTTTTCTTTAAAGAATGTGTTGTATTATTCCAATTTTTTTTTATTTTTTACTTTTTAGTCTTACACTTTTCAAATATTAAAATATATCGTCTTGTTTATTAAAATATATACGAAACATAAAATATGATGTACTAACATGAAAAGTAGTCGAAGTCGGCAAAAAATTTGAAATTTTATTGTTTATTTATGAAGCATAACATAAACAATTAACGTAAAAAGTGAAATTATGTTTAGTTCATATAATTAGCTACAATATGTAAAAGTTTCAAGTTTCTTCATTGTAAAAAACAAGAGAATTTAAGCATTTTCCGTTAAAATCGCTTTTTATTTAAACAATTACTAATAAACAAAAATTTTTTTATTGACTATTCGTGTATTGTTCCCGCGAATGCATATGTCTGCAAATTTTCAGTCATTTGCATTGAAGAAAAGGCAGTCAAATTAACGTCTAAAAATTTGACCCAAACGATTGAGCTAAAGAAAAGCGTTTAATTAATACGCCAAAACGAATTCTAATGTTAATTGTAGCACAAAACGTCTCTACCGGTGGTTTTTCTAAGACTACGATAAAAACACGTATTTTTTGAATTCGAGTTTTGGTTGAAGTTTTATTTCGTATCGTATTGAAATTTGACACGACTAAGCGCCGATTTTTATATTAACAAATATATGAGCGTTAAAAATTTGAAACTTTATTGTTTATTTATGAAGCATAACGTAAACAATTAACGTAAAAGTGAAATTAGGTATAGTTCATATCATTAGCTACAATCCGTAAAAGTTTCAAGTTTTTACATTGTAAAAAACAAGAGATATTAAGCATTTTCCATTTTTTTTATTTTAACAATTATTAATAAAAAAAATTTATTGACTATTCGTGTATTGTTCCGGCGAGTGCGTATGTCTGTAAATTTTCATTCATTTGCATTGGAGAAAGGGAAGTCAAATTAACGTCTAAAGATTTGACGCAAACTATTGAACTAAAGAAAAGCGTTTAAAAAACGTAAAAGAATGACAAACATGTGTAAAAAAGGTTAAATTATATCTTTCAACTGTCCAAAAATGTCGACTGTCAGTCTTCTCTCTGGTTGGCCTCTGGTAGTTAGTCACTCAAAGCTATGCAGCCCAATATGGTGTAATTATATAAAATAGGTGGGTGTTACAACTGTTTTATTATATTATCAAGGTTCTCTTCACGAATTATGAAGGTCCTAATAGCGACTAACTGGTTCAAAACCATTAAATAAGGAAAGGCGCTTGCTCCCCCTTTTTGTATTTACTGATATTTTGTAGAAAGGGTAATTAATTAACTCATGTTTAACCAGTTGCATCTTTTGTAAAATTCAATTACTGTTATTTTGTTTCCTTACAACTCTGCTCCAAAATAAAATGTTTTAAAGCTATACATAAGCATCTAAATAAAAATATCTGTAAATATGTACCTATTTTTTTTTATATTTCCGACTTATTTGAGAGGGAATTAAAGTCAATTATTATTGAAGTCATCAAAAAACTTTTTCTGTCAAAATCAGAATGCCAGTCTTTTCATAGATCTACCCTGGTATAGTAAAGTTTCAATATACAGGGTGTCCCGAAAAGATTGGTCATAAATTATACCACAGATTCTGGGGTCAAAAATAGGTTGATTGAACCTCACTTACCTATATACAATAATGCGCACAAAAAAAGTTACAGCCCTTTGAAGTTACAAACTGAAAATCGATTTTTTTTTCATATATCGAAAACTCTTAGAGATTTTTTATTGAAAATGGATATGTGGCATTCTTATAGTAGTAACATTTAAAAAAAAATAAAGTAAACTTTGTGCACCCCATTAAAATTTTATGGGGGTTTTGTTCCCTTAAACCCCCCCAAACTTTTGTGTACGTTCCAATTTAATTCTTGTTGTTGCACCATTAGGTAAACACAATATTTTTAAAACTTTTTTGCCTCTTAGTACTTTTTCGATAAGCCAGTTTTTATCGAGATATTTTGAATATTTTTCGAATCCACCACATATTTGTATATGGTTAAGTACGATTATACATAGAGAGCTGTTAATAATCTGAAAATTTATTTATAATTTACATTATTAGGTATATTTTGAAAAAGACGCCACGTCTCGATAAAAGGTGACTTATCAAAAAAAGACTAAGAGGCAAAAAAGTTTTAAAAACACTGTGTTTACCTAATGGTACCACAATAATAGTTTAATTGGAACGTACACAAACATTTGGGGGGTTTAAAGGAACAAAACCCCCATAAACATTTTATGTAAACATATTAAAAAAGAAGCCGCATCCCGATAAAAACTGGCTTATCTAAAAAATACCAAGAGGCAAAAAGTTTTAGAAACGTTGTGTTTAACTAATGGTACCACAATAATGAATTAATTGGAACGTACACAAAAGTTGGGGGGGGGGGTGGTTAAGGGAACAAAAGCCCCATAAAATTTTTATGGGGTGGACAAATTTCACTAAACTTTTGTTTTAAGATGTTCCTGCCATAAGAATGCCCCATGTCCAGTTTCAATAAAAAATCTCTAATAGTTTTCGATATATTGAAAAAATCGATTTACATTTTGAAACTTCAAAGGGCTGTAACTTTTTATATGAGCACATTTGTACTGAGGTAAGTTAGGTTAAATCGAACTATTTTTGACCCCAGAATGTGTGGTATAAATTATGACCAATCTTTTCGGGGCACCCTGTATACTGTAACAGTTAACGGCTTGAAAATTAATTTGAAAATACTAAATTTATGGTAATCGCGAAATCAAAGAACATCAGAGCTAATCTTGTAATAGACAATACAGCGATTGAGCGTGTGTCCTGTTATAAATATCTAGGTGCTTGGATCACAGACGATACTGGTCAAACAAAAGAAATTTAATGCAAGTTTTTTAGATCAGTCTTTAATAGAATGCGCAAACACTTTTGCAATTATGATATCAACACTAACTTACGAATACGAATGCTGTGATGTTTTTCCGCCCTGTTATATGGAGTTGAGGCTTGGACACTAAAATAGTAGACCATAAAAAATATCGATGCATTCGAGATGTGGTGCTATAGGTGCATTCTCAAAATATCATGGATGGACTGCGTCACTAACACGAAAATACTCCAAACTTTAGAAAAAAGATGCGAAATTATAAATGAGATATAAACTAGAAAGATCGAATACTTGGGGCGCATTATGAGGGGTGAAAAGTAAGAACTTTTAAGAAATATGATGCAGGTAAAATTAAGGGCAAAAGAAGTGTGGGAAGAAGAAACATATCGTGGCTTCGAAATCTACATGAATGGTTCGGGTGTAGTTCGATTGAACTTTTTAGGCGCGCTGCTAACAAAGTCGCAGTGGCCATGATGATTTCCAATCTCCGCTAGGAATGGCACGTGAAGAAGACGCCCTGTTATAATCTTTGAAATATAAATACCTTTAAAAATTTAATTTCCTGTTTAAATATTTTCAAAAGAGTACATTGGTAAACTATGAAAAGTTTTCAATTATTTTCATAGCCAAACTTCGTTTTAATTTTGATAAGAATTCTTTAACAAACCCAAATGAAAATTCCTACAAAATTCTTTTAAAATGTTTCCAAAGTAGTGTCGAATTTTATTTTTATTTTTACAGTTTTAAATTGTCGACGTTACCGAAGAGGTATGTTTTCATAGCGGAATAGCGGATTAAACGTTGGAAGATGAACGTAATGGAAAATGATGACCCTGGCGAATGTGTTTGTATTGGCAAAAGGCCAGGTTTCGAAAAATCTATATAATACAAGTATATCTTAACAAACTGTACACACATTAAGGTGGTACAGAGTAATATTTAGTAAACACGTTTCAATCAAAAGCATTCAAAAAATTAAATCTATTAGTCCAGTAGTCAGAGATTTGATCTCTAAAATGAAACTAAACTAGAAGTGAAACAATTAGGAATGCACGTCATAGATTTAATGACATCATAACCCACCGGTACAAACTTAACGCCAATCAAATTCAACAAATTATAAACATTCTGTAATCAGCTGGGTCTTTTCTGAGGCAAAAACATGGGATTGTGTAATGGTCAGGTGTTGCCCTGTATAAGAGAAGTTTGTGCCTTTGTTGTATTTATCCCATGCCAACTCAAAATTGCCTGTAAAAAGACATAGAATAATAAGATTGTGTAATGGTCGGCAGTTACCCCTGGGAGAAAAGTAAATTGTGTCTTATAAAATAAACTCAAAAAAAGTAGAAGAATAAGATTGTGTAATGATCGGTAGTTGCCCCTGAGAGCAAAAAGTTTGTGTCTTTGTTGTATTTGTCCCATGCCAACTCAAAATTGCCAGTAAACTACAAAAGAAGTAGAAGAATAAGATTGTGTAGCAGTCGGCTGTTGTCCCCGAGAGAAAAAAGTTTAATGTCGTTAAAAAAAAAGTTTAGTTGTTGTATTTGTCCCATGCCAACTCAAAATTTCTACTAAATCAAAGAAGAAAAAGAAGATTGTGTATTGATAGACAGTTGCCCCCAGCGTGAAATTTTTTTTATCTTGTCATGTTTGTCTCACACCAACCAAAAATTGCCAGTTGACTAAAGAAGAAGAAGATGAAGAAGAAGAAGTAAATTGTACAATGTACTAACTCCAAATTGTAAGTGAATTAGGGATTTTTCCCTTATTCCGCGACGATGAGCTGGCCAAAAACCCAAGTAGGTGGAGGCCAATAAACTGAAGAAGAAGAAGAAGAATTCAACAAATTTTTCGTCACCTATTACCTTTTTCGCTACCGTCAAGTTTGGCAGGACAGCGCTGTTGCCAAATAAAAAACACATATTTATTTAGCAAAGTTGCTACAGCCTACACTGTTTCTCTTTGTCTTTAAGAGTATGAAACAACTATCTTTACTATAAGTGTCAAACTGACATTGTCCGATATAAAGTTATGTAAGTTGTTTGTTTGTTTGTTTATTTTTTTTTTTCTTCTTTTTTTATGGCCTTTGTGAGCTGTGCCCATTTAGCCAGCAACATTTCTTAAAATTAACGCCTAATTAAACCTACCATACAACAAGACCAATCAAGGATAGGACAGGGAAAGTGAAGTTGGTGAAAAATAAACTGTTGTTAAAATATAAACGAAATAAATAAAATATAATTTGAGAACAATAATTTGACATTATATTTAAGCTACAATATTATGACAGACGTCAGTTACCATTTACCATCTGATCAAATATAATAACGACGTCATATATAATCGTCACTACTTCTAGCCAATAAAATGCTCGCTGTAATAAACATTACCACCCTCACTTGTGTCGACCACTGCTGCCGATAGTTCTCTTTACTGCCTTCTTCGATTAAAAACAAAATACGCGAACCTTTCTCTGGGTTCGATCTCAGTGGGCGACCGAACATTTTCTCTTCTCTGTTGACCCGCAAATGCAACATAAGTGCATTTGGGTAACGACTCTCCTTTGTTAGCTTTGGCAACACATCTCCAATTTAAGACGTTAATCCACTAAAAACAGTTAAACCTCGTACGATAAGCAAACGCGTGTGAAACTGTCATATGTGTTTGATTGAGATGCGAGTGAGCATGTGACCAAAACAGTGACTTTGGGTAAATTTTTTTACGAACTTATAATATTGTCTGTGTTATCAAAATCCAAACAACTGAAACTATTAATAATTTCATATACAAATGTACATGCCTTAATTGTACATTAAACTAAATACAAAAAAAAAACATTCGAAAGTTATTAGCAATGTCCCTTTTTGGATATTTTTGGAATGAATATTTTTCTCTAACCGAAACCAAAAAAGATAATTCTTACCCCATACGGCGAACTCAAAATTCTTAGGCTTGTAACTTACCTGAAAAAAAAAATAAAACAAACATTATTTTGTGTTACTCAAATTATTCATCGTTTTACTAAAATACATCAGCCGCTTTTCTAATCAGAACTTTAATCATAAATATCGATGTAATATATTTGATTACATTGTGCTTTTGTTGTTTTTAAGGTTAATTTTTCGACCACCACGGACATCAGAATATGTATTTTGACTAAAACTACAATGATAAATAATATTTATACACCAAGAGCCTGTACGAGCCCCTTCCCATATCAGTTGGCCCAATGCAGATTGAAAAGAAAATCCAATTTTATAGAGCAAAAACAAAAGTCAAGCATACCTAAACTTTGAAAGTTTTAATTCACCGATAATTTGTGGATTTCCTTAAGGGACTCAGTTACTTCAAGTATACAAAATATGTTTTAAATTAATAACAACGTTTAATTAAACAGAACAGCAATAATTAAACAGAATAAAATAAACGTAAACAATATCAAATTTTAACAAAACAAATGTGAAAGTTTACAACTGAGTGACATCCCTTTTATTTTTAATTAGATTCAAAATTCTTCGAGGCATAGTTTTTACAAAGTTCTGGCAACACTCCGGTTTAAAGGATTCCAATATTTTTTGTAAGTTTTGCTTCAATTCTTTGACGGATCTAGCAGGATGTTTCCCCAATGTTTTTTTTATTTCGCGTCACAAAGAGGCGAGAAATGTTCTCTCAGGGACAAGTCAGTACTGTTAGAAACGTATTCCAGAAGTAGTATATCATCGTCTCCACTCCAGTTTAAACTCTTTTGAGGCATGGCAACCTACGCCATCCCGTTGGAAGACAAAATGTTTCGCTGATTTTAACTTGTTTAAATGACTTTGTTCCAAAATCGGTAAGAGATTATTTAAAACCTTCAAATATTATTTTCGCGTATTTAAAATTCTATCAATAAAATGCAACTTTTCCACACATTTCGCCGACATGCTGCCCCAGACCACGATAAACGTAGGAAATTTGACTTTTCTGTTTGGAGAGTAAGGCTGAAAATCTTTATTACTCCTGCGAATAACTCGACTCCTACTGTCTCCAATTCAACTCCAGCACACACTTCAAATCTGGATTCATCCCTCCATTGTATTGCATGCCTTAGTAAGTTTGTCCAACCTCAATGCTCTTTTGACCATTTTAACCTATTTTCTTGTGTTGGAATGTTAAGACTGGATTGTCATTAGTCTGAGATAAAATGAAATTTTTCAAAAACAATTCATATTGATTTTTTCAACTTTATCAATTAATTTGTAAGTAAGCAAATCTTAATTTGTAGGCCTCTCGGTGATAATATGTTGATCTAGGAACGTGTCTTCCAACGAGGTTACTCCACAAAACACTTAAATCAAGATAAGTTGCGCGTCGTTTTTTTTTTTACTATAATGCGTCTTAATTCCCTTCGATCTGCGTCGTTGATTTTACTCTTTCAGGTTTTGTATCTGCTAACTATATTTCTTACACTATTCTGTGTCAATTGAAACATATTCGCGATTTCCGAATTGGATTTTCCAGAATTCAAAAATCTATTGATGATTGAACAAAAATGTTCTCATCCATCACTTTATCTCCACTCATTTCCATTGATAATTTTATCTCGACAAACGGTAGTAGGCTTTATAATATTACAAAATCTATTTAACAGACAATTGTTTTGATGTAATTTTCCATGGCCTAGCTTTGATTTTAAGATAATTATGAAAAAAATCAATGTATGTTGCCACGATTTAGCGATTTTTTTATTATTTTTGTTTGAAATAAATAAAAATATCACAAGGGTAATGTTTTCAATAAATATTAATAAAAAAGGCAATAATAATTAATACGGGAACTTATAAAAATATGTAGATTATCATTTGTTTGTGGTAATTGCCATGAACTGCGAATTCCAAAGGTGGGTTAACTGAAATGGGAAGGGGCTCTATAGGTGAAATTTGTTAATCATTTTAGGCACGATAAGAGTCTATAACTTGAATAGTAGAACCTAAAAGAAAACATATGAACACTGTGCTCACTACAAGAATTAAATTTTTTTGATTTTTTTAAGTTCTATGTGATTAACAAATAATACTTAATTTTAACCCACCACCCCTTCTTCTTTCCCCCACCATTAAAAACTTCATTTTTGTTTTTATTTTTTTTAGGTCACCAATTTTTTTCGGAAAATAACCTATAACTTTTGGGATGACTGCAGGTCTAATTTTTTTTTAGTCTTATGTATTTTATCAAACACTATATTTTTTCAGATCATTCGGTAAGGTTCGCCACCTTCAAAATTCTAAAAAAAAACTGTTTTTTGTAGGTTTTTGGGTGGTTTGAACGTGTTCCTCCCATTTTTGAATGTTCTAAGGGACTCAGTTACTTCAATTTTCATGTGACCTATAAAAAACATTGACATAATCTATTTTGAAGTCTATAAAATAGGGAAAACCCGAAAATCCTCTAAAAAATAGTTTTTCGGATTTTTGAAAGTGGCGAACGTCGAACGATACGGATAAATCTGATAAAAATTAGAAAAATTATAGTATTTGATAAAATACACCAGATTAAAAAATTAGACCTGCAGTCATCCCAAAAAAAAATTAAAATATTTTTTTTAGTCAGTTATGCACAATCTACCTAGGGGTCCATAAAAAATAGGTTTTATAAAAGCCTCAATTATGCGTATGAATTTTTTGAAATTTTAAAAATGATTGCATCTTACCTAAAAAGAAATTTTTTTTTATATATATGTTTATTAGGCAATCTGTTATAACATATAACAATAGGCACATTTTATCTGAGAAATAATGACATGAAGAGAAATTGTGACCAGCGCCACACATCTCTATAGAGATAATATTAAATTACTGTATTACATAAATATTAACTTAGCTACTGTAACAATGTTAATGTCTGTGCGGTAAATCTAATGGTGTCTGTCTCTTTAACCGTTTTGTTTCCTGACTGTTGTCTAACAAATTAATTGCAAGCACATTCGCGTGGCTTTCAAGACGTACGATGTATGTTGCACTTAACTCCACTATCACTTCACTGTAGGGATGGGAAAAACCTACCGGTTTAAACCTAAAACCGGTTTTTTTACTTCGCAATAACCGGTTTTACCGGTTATTTGTTTGTCCCGGTTATAACCGGTTTTTTCTTTTTAAAGAAAAAACCGGTTATTAGGTTTTTAGGGTGATTAGGATTAGGTTAAGTATTATTTGGGATCCCAATCATATTTATTATTCTCAAGTAACTATTCCAAACAAAACCATAATTCAAATTTTATTTTATTTTATAAATACAGAAGCGAACTGAAAGTGCAATCTCACATCAGCCAGCAGAATCAGTTATTAAGTTTTATTTAATATTTCCTTGAAAAGGTATTTGTAATCATAATATTTACATAAGAAGTGTCTGTTTGAATTAGACGCAAGCCAAACATCATCTATTTTTCACACTAAACTCTTAACTCTTGACATTGAAAGTCGGTGAATGATTTTATCTGATTACCAAAAATAATGCTCTGCCTATGCATATCGTATTACTGATTACGAATACGAATCTCCATGAATTTCCCTACGTTTTCAAAACGATACACCCATACAGGAAGTATTAAATGAGTTAAAATGTACCTATTCTAGAAATATATACAAACGTGTTAAAAGTAATACATGATAAATTTTTTTTGATGGTAGCAAAAATAAAAGATATATTGCATTATCCAATATATTTTTAAGTAAAATATTTATGTTGATATTATTTTTTTTAAATCCCATTTCAAAGAGTCTGGGGAATTTTTTATAAGTTGAAATGGTTGGGGAATTTTTTGATTTTGGGTGGAGAGGAAAATTGTAATTGTAAATGTAACTTTGTAACCTATTGGATTAAAAAAACAGAAAACCGGTTTTTCCAAAAACCGATTTTTTTGGCCGGTTATAACCGTCAGGTTAAACCGTAAGCAAAAAAAACCGGTATAACCGAAAACCGGTTTTTTGTCAAAAACCGCCATCCCTACTTCACTGACGGTTTTCGTTTCCAGATCATTGTAAATATCCCTGTTAGTAACAAACCACGGAGCATCGATTATTGAACGTAACACCTTGGACTGGAATCTCTCAATTATGGATACATTCGACTTGGATGCTCTTCCCCAGAGCTGCAGACCATATGCCCATACTGATTTGAATATTGTGTTGTAGACTAGCAGTTTATTTCTTGTCGTGAGCTTAGACTTACGCCCTAGAAGCCAATAATGCTTACTAAATTTTATGCCCAGTTGTTTCCGTTTGTTCCATATGTGGGTTCTCCAGGTTAATCCCCTGTCCAAGTGCATGCCCAGATATTTTACAGAGGTAACTGAGGTAATTACCTTATTATTTATTGTTACTGTAGGTGATTCACCGTGACATTTTGTAAAAACAATATGGTTTGATTTTTGTTCATTCAATTTAATTCTCCAATTTTGTGCCCAAGTATTTATTTGATTTAATACTCTCTGGAGTTTTGCAGCAGCTTCGACGGGATTTTTGTGTACTGCTAGGATTGCAGTATCGTCTGCAAAGGTGGTGGTCGTTGTATCACGATCTGCGGGTAAGTCGGCTGTGTAAATCAGATACAGTTGTGGTCCCAGAACGCTTCCTTGCGGTACCCCTGATCTGATGGGATATAGTTTTGTATAGGCAAACTTCACTCGAAAGTATCTTTCTGATAAATACGACTTAAGGAGTGTATATAGTTCCTCTGGTAAGTTCTTTTTCAGTTTATACAACAGTCCTTGATGCCAAACTTTATCAAAAGCCTGGCTAATATCGAGGAATGCTGCTGAACAGTAACTTTTTTCTTCAAAGGTTTTATTTATAACGTTGACCACTCTGTGAACTTGTTCGACGGTGCCATGCTCTTTCCTAAAGCCAAATTGGTGGTCGGTTATCATATTTCTGTCTGTTAGTATTTGTAGAAGTCTTTTTTCTATTATTTTTTCCATGATCTTAGACATTACTGGCATTAAACTAATTGGTCGATATGAAGTGGGCTCATTTGGAGGTTTTCCTGATTTTTGTATAAGGATAATTTCCGCAATTTTAAATTGGATTGGGAAGTGTTTTAGCCTTAGTACCGCATTACACAATTGAGTTAGCATTTTAATTGCTTTGGTAGGTAGATTTTTAATTACCTCACCTGTGATTAAGTCATAGCCAGGTGCTTTCTTTTTTATTAGATTATTGTTGATTATGTTTTGAACTTCTTTGGGTGAAGCGTGTAGTGTGTTTTCTCCTGTAGGGGTTTGGTTCTGTAGGAAATTGTAGATTTCTTGATCGTTATTTGTTGCAGCAGCTGGTATAGGTTTGAAAACTTCTTCTAGGTATTCGCCGAAAGTTTCTGCCTTTTCATTGTTTGTTCTGGCCCATGTTCCGTTGGATTTTCTAATTGGTAAGATATGACGATGTTGCTGTTTTAATTTTTTGTAGCCTTCCATAGCGCATAATCGCTGGCATCTGACGGCGTTAAATTTTCTAGGTATTCTTGAACGCTGTTATTTTTTAGTTGTTTTAGTAGTTCCTTCAATTGTCGTGCTGCTCTATTGAGCCTTAACTTGTCATCTGGATGTCTAGTTTGCTTCCAAGTTCTACTCAGATACCTTTTTTCAATTATTTTTTCTCTGACATTTATTGGACAATTAATTTTTTGTTTTGCTTTTGTTGGTGGAGGTGTTGATTTCCATGCAGCTTCCTGAATCGTTGTTGTGTAATTTTGGATTTCTTTTTCTAGTTCTTCTGGTGACTTTAGTGATACGTTTAGTTCAATATTTGCTTCAACCCTTTCTCTGAAAGCTTGCCAGTTGGTTTTGTAATTGTGCAACTTGGGCAGAGGCTCTTTTTCTTTAATTCCTGAATGTACAGTTGCTACTACAGGAGTATGATCAGACTCTATATCGAAATTTGATTCGATACTTAGATATCCCCTTGAGAACCCTTTTGTAACAAAGAAATCTAAACAGTCGGGAACTTTCTGCGGGTCGGATGGCTAAAAAGAAATAAAAACGAAAAATTAAATTTTTGATGGTGCGGGAAGGGGGAAGGGGGTGGTGGGTTTTAAATTAGGGTCTTATTTGTTAATTACATAGAATTTAAAAAAATAAAAAAATTGAATTCTGGTAGTGAGGGAGGGTACCTTTTGGTTTATTTATCCCGTCCATAAGTAAACTTTGCCACTAAAGGTTTCTACATATTATCATGCACTCATCGTTTCCGGCACGTAGCGTAGTCTCCGAAAAACCTGATTTTACAAAGAGGTGTCTGATACGATACGTTCCGGGCAGTATGAATTGTTCAGATTTAAAACCATTAAAATCAATATTTTTCGGAAACTAAACGCTACGTGCTGGAAACAATGACTGCATGATAATTTTATGTCGAAACCTTAAAAAGTGACGGCACAGTGTTCATACGTTTTCTTTTAGGTTCTACTATTTAAGTTATAGGATCTTATCGTGCCTAAAATGATGCAAATTTCACCCATATCGGCTATTAGTCTATTAGATTTTATCGTAAATGGTTAGATATTTCTTTTTCTCTATTTATGGTTAGATATATTTGTAATCCTTTGTATTTTTAATTTTTAGAAGGATCATCAAAAGAACACTATATTTCCAAATTTAAGGCTGGAATAGATATGGCAGTCACTATTTACAACGTACCTAAACGTCAGAACCATACGAAACCATAACGAATGTAGGTATTGGTCAATAAATTTTGTCTTGCCTAAAATACTTAGTTGTCACACGAGATGTGAATTGGAGACAACTTTTATATGGAGGAATTTCTACATTTACTTCACTTAAAAATAAATCTCCGGGTCATTTTTTACCGTTACTTGATACAAACAATAAAAAATAAGTCTATTTATAGTGTCTTTGATTTTTATTTAAAATTTTTAAAACTGTAGCTGATGTACAAACATTTCTAACATGTCCGTTTTATTGAGTAATAAAAAAAGACGAATATCATCCGTATAAAATTTATAATGTTCAGGAAATCAATTAGGATGATCCAAATTGCCGAATGTAGTTTAGCGGGCTAATGTAAATTTATGACAGATTATTTTTTAATCAAAATCAACACATCAATAGGGAACTTTCACAATTTTTTTTTATTACATAATAATGTTCAGTTTTGTTTAAAAATGAGATTTCCAAAATTTCACGCTTCAAAAACTCGTAATAACTTAGAAATACGTATTTAAAGTCTTCAGCGGTATAAAATAGTTCAAACGACCCGTGACGTCACATAGTTTTACATTAGTTATTATTATGGTTATATTTTCCTGTGTCTAGGTACACGCTAACGTGTACGCAAATAAAAAAGTTAGGTATGTACACGCGAATTAAACTTCATCAAGCCAGTGACGTTATTATTTAGCGTGCGCAGTGACTGTATATTTTGGTACATGCTATTTTGATATGTGTAGCGTGTGTTTGATAGAAAAATATTTGTTAAAGGAAGGGAAGCAGAACTATTCAGATGATTCAAACTTAATTGTAATAAATCAATGTATATATTAAAGTATATATTTAGGTTAGCAAAATAAATATATGTATTTAGTTGACATAACACATAAAAAATATTGTTAAAATAATTTTTATACGTAAGTTAATTATTATAATCAACTATTCTAAATGGGAAATAAGCCACGATTTAACTAAAAAAATGATTTTATTAACGTTTCGACGTCCAAATCGGATGTCATTGTCAAAATACAAAAATAAGTCAGATTATATAAATTATTAGAAAAATTTTTTACTAAGCAACACCATTTTTGTTTAATTTAATAATATTTTGTATTTTGACAACGACGTCCGATTTAGACGTCGAAACGTTAATAAAATCATTTTTTGGTTAAATTGTGGCTTAGTTCCCATTTAGAATAGTTGATTACAAAAATGCCACAAGGATAATAGCTTCAGAACAAGTTAATTATTATTGTGAAAGCTTTAGGTCTTCTTTTTATTTTAAACTTTTACGGCAATACATATATACTAATATATATAAAAATATATATATTAATTTATAGTCTCTTATCTTTTTCGTACTGTTTTAAAAGGTTCTTAAACTCATTAAAAGAACTAAATAATTGTCCACACTCCGTAGTTAATTTAAAAACAAACACTAAACAAATAAAAAATAAGAAATCACTGACACTCTAACTTTTTTATTTGCGTACACGGTAACGTATACCTACACACAACCTTATATTTAGGTATATTCTTCTTCTCCTTCTTTAGTTTATTGGCCTCCACCTACTTGGGTATTTGGCAAGCTCATCGTCATGGAATAAGACAAAAATATTTATATTCTAATGACATTTATCGTATGTCATTGTAATAATATATACCAGTTTGTTAAAATTGTAGCTTTATACTGTTTTTGAAGGAAAGGAACGAAGGTTTACTATTGAAAATGAAACCATTTTGTAAAAGTACGAATTTTTGTATGAATAGTTCAAACGATCAAAAACACTTGTAACGTCACATAAATGTATTTTCTACTGACGTTTATAACGTCTAATTTAAAATTCTGTTTACTTTATTGGAAAAATGTAAATGTAAAACCAAGTGACGTCACGACGCGTTTGGGACCACCTGTTTTAATTTGAATTTTTAATCGTCTTTAGGGGCCAAACGAAAGACAAACAAAACTTTTTTATCTTTGATACATGTTTTAAATTATGTTGTGTTGTGATTTATAACATTTTTTTCGAATTTAAAAAATTATGCAAGTTCCCTATTCGTCAAATCCTTTTTTAGAATCAAGCAACCTTCGATTTACATGGAATAGAGGATCACAAAACTACATATTATATCAAGATTAAAAGACAATCTTCTTAGGACGTCTAAGACACACATTCAGCACATTCAAACGAACGAAAGATGAGGGCATCTATGCCATTTCGTTCTTTGCAATTATTAGTGATTGCACGCCGGGATTTGTTTTGGTTGGATCAGAGAGAGAAGCATATTTGCCTTCTGATGAGAGACTAATAAGTCTTTCGTTGCAAAACGAAAATACAGCCGCACGCATTCTAGTCCAATCAGAGAGTGCAGCAAGCACCTCTACCCGTTTCGAGACTTATTAGTCTCTCAGCAGAAGGCACATATGCTTCTCTCTCTGATCCAACCAAAACAAATCCCGGCGTGCAATCACTAATAATTGATATTACCAGAAAGTGGTTCCATGAGATGTTTCAGATTTATTGTTTAGATCTGAAACTTTTCATTTCTCTTTAAAATGCATCTATGCAAAAAGAAATGCAAAAAAGTCTAAAAATATGAAATTTTAATAAATTCATATGCACTTACAAAATTTATCCAAAATATGCAAATATGCACTTAATATGCATTTTGCATATTTCCCGAGCTCTAGTTATAATGCTGTCTAATTCCACAGTGTTGAAGGCCTTGTGAAAGTCTACGAAGATAAGTGATCTGTTATATTTTATTGATTTTTCTATTAAGGTTTTTACTGTTTGTAGGTTATTGTTTGTTCCGAACTTTGAGTGGAAGCCAGCTCCTTATGGGGGTGGTAGAAATCCAACTTTTTTTCTAGTCTTGTCGTAATTTATAAACATTTTATAGCTGTGGTTTAATAAGCTGATTGGTCTATAGTTTTCTAGATGTGCCTTGACAAACAAACGTTAGAAGTAGTTAATATAAATATTATTTAAGCTTGAATTCTAGCTTACCAATCGCACCGTATGGCCCTGTTATGGTCTAATTGCTGGTTTTCTCCAATTACTTTGACGCAATAAGGTAACATTATTATCTCGTAAAATGAAATAATGTGTTAACTTATATTTCATAATTGTTAATAACGATCTCCCAAGTAAAATCCAAACTTCAAACTAAAAGAATTTTCAGATAGTAAAAAATAACGAGGTTCCTCTTTGCAAATTCAATTTTTATTTCAGTAAATATTATGTAGTCTACGTTGCTTGCTATATAAAAAGATATCTGCCTATGGAGGTACGTTTTATGAAGCACTAACTCAAAGCTTTCTATTTCCTTATTAAATTTTTTTTTTTCGAGTGGATTTTATATTTGTCATTAACGCGTGTTTTAAAAAAAGTTACGACTTGTTTAATTACTTTTTAAATAAAAGCTTACGACGACATAAAAACTTAAACTAGGTTAATGACATGCTTTTTGAAATAAAAACAAATTAAAAGGTAAATATTAATAGGTCTGGATCTCGCGTATGAAAAAAAAAGTTGATTAATAGCAAGCTGAAAATTTGTTAATAGCTTAAGGGTGTCTAGTCGGACAAACTTTGATATATGAGAACACTGGAACAGGGGAAGTTTTAATTGTGGAACAGGTTAAAAATTTGGAACGGTCAGACCACAAAAACGTCACATGTATTTTGTCCGACAGAACAAAAATCAGATTGCTATTTTAAAATGAAAGTGTAAGAGTTTAATGAAAGGGTAACAAATCAATTGGAAGTTCTGTCGGACAAGATACATGTGACGTTTTCGTGGTCTGACCGTTCCAAATTTTGAACCTGTTCCACAATTGAAACTTCCCCTGTTCCAGTGATCCTATATATCAAAGTTTGTCCGACTAGACATTCTTAAGCTATTAACGAATTTTCAGCTTGCTATTAATCAACTTTTTTTTTCATACGCGGGATCCAGACCTATAAAAGAAAGAGTAAAAGATACGGCGTTAATTTTTTTGGAAAAGAGTGTAGATACGGGGTTAATTTTTTTTTGTTTTTTACCAATCCTAGTCATTTTATAACTAAAAAAGATATATACCGGGTGGTGAATAGTCAAACGGGCCATAGAAAACACCATGGAAAATTCTAAATTATTAAATTCCTGCTTCCCTAATTATTTTACATAACAAGTCATAAAAAACTATTTGTAGAGAATTAAAATCTCTAAAACGAATACATTAAGCATCAAAATTAACGCACCATCTTAAAAATGGGACATTTTTGATGTCTTGTATTTCCTAAACCTATTGTCTGATTTTAGTGATTTTTTTAATATGTTATAGCTTTATTCCTTAAGAATATCGATATAATAATATTCTTGCTAAACAGATAAGTGTCATTGTATACCAGGTGTAACAATGATAGTGTGTTTTTTCCTCAAAGTTTGGAACATCCTGTGGAATATTCTTGCGTATATAAAATATTTAAATTAAAACTCAACTGTAGCCTTAGGCTTTCTTATGATTCTGATTTTTGATTCATTCGCCAATGTTGGGTAATAAACAAGTTAGTTACTTTAACAACTAGCAACGTTCTTCACCAATACAGGGTGTTTCTAAATAAGTGCGACAAACTTTAGAAGGTAATTCTGCATGAAAAAATAATGACCGTTTGCTTTATAAACATAATGTCCGCAAATGCTTCGTTTCCGAGATACGGGATATTAAAATTTTTCGTACAAACTAACGATTTATTTATTGCTCTAAAACGGGTTGAGATATGCAAATAAAATTTGGTAGGTTTTAAGAGGTCGTTATTTCGAATTTTTTGACATACAATTAAGAATTTTATATTCACTATTGGCGTGCATACGGGTCATATTACCCGGTCATATTACCCGTATGCACGTAATGGTGAATATAAAATTCTTATTTGTATGTCAGAAAATGCGCAATAACTACCACTTAAAACCTACTAAATTTCATTTGCATATCTCAACCGGTTTTAGAGCATTAAAAAATATATCGTCAGTTTGTAAGAAAAAATTAAACATCCCGTATTTTGGAAACGAACCATTTGAGGACATGTTTGTAAAGCAAACGGTTATTATTTTTTATACAGAATTACCCCTTAAAGCTTGTCGTACTTATTTAGAAACACCCTGTATTGGTGAAGAACGTTGCTATTTGTACCTAACTTTTTTATTATCCAACATTAGCGAATAAATCAAAATGCAAAATGTTAAGAAAGCCTCACGCTACAGTTGAGTTTTAATTTCAATATTTTATATACGCTAGAATATTCCACAGGGTGTTCCAAACTTTGAGGGAAAAACACACTATCAGTGTTACACCCTGTATACAATGACACTTATCTGTTTAGCAAGAATATTATTACATCGATATTCCTGAAGAACAAAGCCATAACATATTAAAAAAATCACTAAAATCTGAAAAAAGGTTTATGAAATACGAGTCATCAAAAATGTCCCATTTTTAAGGTGGTGCGGTAATTTTGATGCTTAGTGTATAATACATTTGCCGGAATATTAACAGTCTAATCGTGAGATTTGACCTCTAAAAATCATACAAACAAGCCGAATTTTGCTGAGAATATCAATTTTGGGACCCCAAAAAGATGCAAAAAAAGTTTGCCACTTCTACTCCCGGGCTTCCTCCTAAAACCACATGTAAATCATAAACTATGGCAAAAATCGCGTAATTTTTATTTATTTAACTGCCGTAAAGAAACTGACTTCATTTGCGACAAAATGCAATAATTGGACACGACAACTGCTCTTTTTACCTTTAAAACGCATTGATTTTTTTTTTCGATAGGACTTTCTGATCAAAAGCTATCGAATTTTTACCGTCGAATTGATACACATTTTATTTAATAAATTGATTTCGAGTGCGTAAATGTGTAACAATCCGACAATAAAAATTCGATTGGAGTATCCTATCAACAATAATCAAAATGCGTTTTAAAGGTGAAAAGTGCAGCTTTCGTATCCAATTTTTGAATTTGGTCGCAAATGAAGTCAGTTTCTATACAGGTCTTAAATAAATAAAAATTGGGCGATTTTTGTCATTTTTTACTATTATTATGAGGGGTTTTGGGGGGGGGGAGAAGCCCGGGGGTAGGAGTAGCAAATTTTTATGCAGCTTTTTTTGGTTAAAAAATTGATTGATATTCTTAGTAAAATTCAGCTTGTTCCTATGATTTTTAGAGGTAAAATCTCTCACAATTGGACTAATAATACTCTGGCTAATGTAGATGTTATATTTTGGGAAAATTTTGGAATGTGTTTAATTCGCAGAACAAATGTAACATTTATTTTTAATAGAGATTTCATTTATCTACAAATAGTTTCTTACGACTTTTGATGTAAAATAATTAGGGAAGCAGGAATTCAACAATTTAGAATTTCCCATTGATTTTCCTATGGCCCGTTTGATGATTCACCACCCGGTATACGCTATCAAAATTTTTATATAATTGGTATCGTCGATGTCAATAAAATTAGCAAGAAATGCGTTGGTAAAAATAAAAACAATTCTGAAAGCTGGAGATTGAAGCAAGAACACATAAATAAACTACAATAATTTTAAATGTAGTGTTATGAATATAGGAGGGCAGACGAGTAAGAAACCAAGAACATTGCAATAAAAAAATAGAGGAAGACAAAGAAGAAAATGGAGAAATGTAGTATTGGAAGACCTCAATGATTTTGCAATCGGAAATTTGAAGCTGACAGCTAAAACAAAAAACGGTGGAAATTATCCATGCAGCAATGAGCCTAAAAGACCTAGGAACTCTATACATACGTACATATATAGGGTGAGGCAGATAACTGGCCTATTAGAAATATCTCGAGAACTAAAAGAAACAGAATCATGAAAATTGGAATAAAGGAGTTTTGAAGGATGATCTATTAAATGAAAATATTTTCATCTCTTTGCAACTTCCGGTTATACCGGAAGTTGCTTATAACTTCGTTTTTTTAAATGGGACACCCTATATATTTTTACATTTTTGGATTCTCTTCGATGTCTTCTTTCTTAAAATATAAGGTTTTGTAATATTATACAGGGCATTTTAAAAGATAATTACGTTTTTTATTAATTTCGTAGCAACATTCACACCCTGTAGAATTGTAGTAGTTTGACATCTAAAACTCTACTTACGTTCAAATGATTTTTAATATACTCTACTATTGTTAAGAATCATTAGTATAGCTAAATTTTTAATTTTAGTATACAGGGTTGGTCGAAACTCGGAATGAGTATTTTCTGAGTTTTCTTAAATGGAACACCCTGTGTTTTTGTATTGTAGTGAAATTATATTTTATAGTACTTTTTTATTTCTTAAGCATTCCCTATACCTAACTGCTTTAATTTGTGAGTTATTGGTGATTCAAGCTAAACATTAATTGCAACAAAAAATACGTAAAATTTTATTAGGTTGGCCGTGAAAATACTCAATCCCAAATAATTTTTCCGAAATAAATACATATTAATACAGACTGGTCCTTAAAATTACCAATAATGGTTTAGCTATCGAAATACCTTCTTAGTTAAGATTGTTGGTGCGATTAACAATTAAGCACAAATTAAAGCAGTTAGGTATAGGGAATGCTTAAGAAATAAAAAAGTACCATAAAATATCATTTCATTACAATACTAAAATACAGGGTGTTCCATTTAAGAAAACTCAGAAAATACTCATTCCGAGTTTCGACCAACCCTGTATACTAAAATTAAAAATTTAGCTATACTAATGATTCTTAACAATAGTAGAGTATATTAAAAATCATTTGAACGTAAGTAGAGTTTTAGATGTCAAACTACTACAATTCTACAGGGTGTGAATGTTGCTACGAAATTAATAAAAAAACGTAATTATCTTTTAAAATACCCTGTATAATATTACAAAACCTTATATTTTAAGAAAGAAGACATCGAAGAGAATCCAAAAATGTAAAAATATACAGGGTGTCTCATTTAAAAAAACGAAGTTATAAGCAACTTCCGGTATAACCGGAAGTTGCAAAGAGATGAAAATATTTTCATTTAATAGATCATCCTTCAAAACCCCCTTATTCCAATTTTCATGATTCTGTTGCCTTTAGTTCTCGAGATATTTCTAATAGGCCAGTTATCTGCCTCACCCTGTATATACAAGTCTTTGATTCAGAGTGTTTTTTGTATTCCTTCTTTTGTAATCTCATCTTAATTTTCTTCATCTATATCTGTTATTTCCTTGTATTTGAAGTAATATTCCTTCTAAGAGTTCTCTCCAACTTTGTATTATATTCTGCTATTCTTTTCATTTTTCCATGATTGGATATTTCCTTGTTTATCTTTGAGTTGTTTACTACTTTTCGTGTTTTCTCTGTCAAATTTTATATGGTGGTGTATTGGGTTCTCAAGTTTTTGTTGTCGGCTCACGTAGCGGTTAGTTATTTTGACAAAAGTTTATTGTTTTACTTTTTTAGCATAATGACGTCTAAAGAAGACAGCGTTCGGTCAGGAATTTACATGTTACAGACTTTAAAACGACTCCGATGAACTTAAATAAAACAAAAGTGCTGGAAAATCAATATATCACAATCGACTTAGATGGAAGTGATATCGAAAGTGTCGAAAAGTATATATACCTAGGTCACACGATTAAACTAGGCAAACAGAATCAAACGGCTGAGATAACTAGAAGAATCCGAATGACTTAAGCAGCGGTAGGAAGACTCAGTGATATGTTGTAAAACAAAAAGATAAAAAGTTATAGTTGTATTCTACTAGTTATGACCTAGAACCTCACCTTGTATGAAAGAAGGAAACATAAAGGCAGGAGTAAGGAAAAATACAAAGAAATTCAGAGATTAATAGGAAAGAAAATAAAAGAGGCCAAATCCACCTGGCTGGCAAATTAATGTAGTAAAATAGAAGAATATTCTAAAAAGTATGATAGCTTTAACATGCACAAGAAAATAAAGGAAATCACAAATACACAGCGAAAAAGAAAAATGGCCTTCTTAAAGACATAAATGGAAAAATTATTATAGAAGTCAAAGAGAAATTAAAAAAGTAGAAGACATACATAACAGATCTGTTTGAGGATAATAAACAAAAATCAAAAGAAATCGACAGCGAAACGGGACCAGAGATCAAAATGGAGGAAATCGAACAAGCAATACGAAACGTAAAAAACGGAAAAACTGTAGCTCCAGACGAAATACCTGCGGAATTACTGAAATGTCTAGATGATGAAACTCTACCGGTACTACTGGATCTGTTTAATGAAGTATATAAACACCGGAAAAATCCCTCAGGAATGATTGGTGTCCACCTTTGTAACAATACCAAAAACAATATATGCCAAAGATTGTTCGGACTATAGGACAATATCACTAATAAGCCATACCCTCAAAATATTTCTAAAGGCGATTAGAAGATTATACAGAAAGCTAGAATATGATACGGATGATACCCAATTTGGGTTCCGCAAAGGACTTGGAACAAGAGAGGCATTGTTTGCGTTTAATGTCCTCTCTCAAAGATGCTTAGATATATGAACTTGGATAATTATTCCTGTTTCATCGACTTCGAAAAAGCGTTCGACAGGGTCCGACATGAAAAACTAATAGAATTATTGAAAAACAGAGATATAGACAGACGAGATTTACGAATTATCATCAATCTGTATTGGAATCAAAAGGCCAATATAAAGATAGAAGAACGAGACTCCGAGAATAATATAAAGAGAGGAGTAAGACAGGGTTGTGTTCTGTCGGCGCTACTGTATAACCTGTACAGTGAAGCCATATTTCAGGAAGCGATAGCGGAGCTGAGTGATGGAACTGAAGATGGTTGATAACGGATGATGGATGATAACGGAAGAATAGTAAATAACATAAGATTCGCTGATGACACCGTTATAATGGCAGACACTCTAAAATCGCAACAAGAATTGCTAAATAGAATTAACGATTATTTCATTCGATACGGATTAAAAATAAAGAAGAAAAAAACTAAATTTATGATTGTCTCAAAAACAGAACATGGAAATGAAAGGTTAATGATAGAGCAAACCCAAATAGAAAAAGTTAAGACATACAAATATCTGGCAACCTGGGTTGATGACAAAAATGACCAAAGCAAAGAAATTGAAGCCCGAATTGAAACTGCAAGGCAAGCATTTATAAAAATGAAGACACTGCTTACAAACAAATACCTTCAGTTGCCTCTCAGATTGGAGGCTCTAAGATGCTACATATTTTCTATATTACTATACGGAATGAAAGCTTGGACATTGAAAAGACAACACATAAGAAGAATAAAAGCGTTCGAACTGTGGTGTTACAGAAGAATATTGAAAATTCTGTGAGTTCAAAGGATTACCAATGTTGAAGTGCTACGACGTTTAAATAAGGAGTTAAAAATTATAAAAAGTATAAAGACTAGAAAACTGGAATATTTGGGTCACATTACCAGAGGAGAAAAATATGAGTTGCTGAGAAATATTATGCAAGGAAGGATCCAAGGAAGAAGAAGCATAGGAAGAAGACGCATCTCCTGGCTGAGGAACCTTAGAGAATGGTTTAACTGTAGTTAATTGCAACTATTCAGACCAACAGCCAATAAAGTGACCATATCCATTATGATATCCAACCTCCGATAGGAGAGGGAACTTTAAGAAGAAGAAGAAGTTATGGCCTATGAAATGGAGACGATGACTCTTACAGAGGTATCAGCCAATAGATTGAGAACGACACACAGGGCGATCGAACGAGCTAGATTGGGAGTATCTATGAGGGAACATATACGAAAGATATGCGAACGTGCGAAGCAGGACGAAGGTGGAAGATATAATTAAAAGAATTGCGGAAATGAAATGGAATTGGGTAAGATAAATGGCACGACAAAACATCGAAAAGTGGGCGAGAAACATTGTACATTGGAGACCACGCGAGATGACTAGACGACATCAAAGCAAAAATGGGAAGAAACTGGCACCAAATAGCACAAAACAGAGAAAAATGGAGAACTCATAGGGAAGCCTTTGTGCAGGACTATATGTAAACAGGATGAAGAAGAAGAAGAAACAAACGACTTCATTTTTTATTTTGTGAGAATTATACAGTGCTAGTCAAAAGTGCGTACCCCCCCGTATCTTTTGAACTGTTATACCTATAATAGTGAAATTTGGAGGGAGGAAATAAACGGACGTAAGCTTCTTAACTAGTCATGACAGGTGACGTAATTATGACAGACGACTTTACAGCGCCACTGTGACAGATAATTTTAAATGGGACCTTATAGCACGTGATACCTCGTTTGAAAGGTATTGAAAATACCTATTTAGTCATACTAATTTTGTTTGAGTTTAAGCTAATTTTGATGAATAAATGGAATAAATATAAACTTGTAATTTCGCATTTAATTAAAAAAAAATTAAAAATTCCGCATATGATTACTTGTCAAAAAGGTTGACGTTGACATAAAAACTACTAGAGAATTGAACAACGTCAACTTTTTTGCCAAAAAATCATAGGCGGACATTTGAATTTTTATTAATTAAATGCGAAACTACAGTATTATATTTATTTAATTTATTTACCAAAATCAAAATCAACTAAAACCCAAAAAAATTAGTATGACTAAATAGGTATTTTGAATACATTTCAAACGAGATATCACCAAAGATCTTATACACATAGATTTGGCCAACTCCAAAAAATAGCGTAACGCGGAGCAGTTCGGGTCGGTGGTCTATCTATCTCTCTCTACTGGCGCTTAGCTTTCTCTCTCTAGCATATGATGGCTGCCACCTCTGTGTAACTGTCGTTCCATTACTCCCACCTCTTGGTAGATACGCTCACACTCGCACGACAGACAAAGATAGCTAGACCAACGTACTTAATATCAACGTTACACCCGTTACAACGTTACAACGTTGCATTGTTTAGCATATCCCTAGCCAGATCTATTCTTGACATGGATATCACTTGCCATAAGGTCCCATTTAAAATTATCGGTCACAGTGGCTCTGTAACGTCATCTGTCACTGTTACGTCACCTGTAATTGACTAGTTAAGAAGCTTACATCCGTTTATTTCCTCCATCCAAATGCCACTATTATAGGTAGAACGTATAACCGTTCAAAAGATACGAGGGGGATACGGGATACGGACTTTTGACTAGCACTGTATGTATTACGCTAATTAAATTTAATAAAACTTACAACCTATTTGACTGTTACTTTCCATATTAAGCATGTAAAAAACACAAACGTTCTCTTGGTCGTGTTGTCGATTTATCGGTCCCAGTTCGATCGTATTTCCCACATGCCAAACCATCACGCAACATTTTTGTTCTGCCTGTTTTCCAACGTGTAGCTATTGCAGAAATTGTATCTATTTTTAAGACTTAAACTGTAACCACTAATTTATCGCTGAACCAACAAATTAAAATTGTTGTGGTTGGACTTTTACGTTCTGAGTTAGAGCAATTAAAAGGGGATGTTGCTTTGTTTGCTTTATGTGTTGGTTTTGCTACGTTTGCTTATAAGTGGAAAGTAGTCGGCTATATTGAATGTGTACAGACATAAAGTAGGCAGTTTGTTTAATGGATATCAGAAAATAATTAATAAAAATAGAAATTGTAGGTGTTTTTACTGATATGGGATTCGATGGAAACTAAAATTAAATAACATTGTAAACTCTATAACTAAAACCGAGAATGGTTTGAACAATATTTTAATTGGTATGTGGGTAATAGAGTCCTCATATGAGGAATTATTTATATAATTTTGCTTAGGGAGACAGTTTGTTTACTTAGCGTATACGAAGAGATCGCTATTTACTCATCTGGTAAAAATATGCACGTGCGTCCTTTTTTAAACGATAAGTAGGGACTTTTAGAAACAGATGGCAGTAATAACTCATTTTCAGAGAATTATGGAGTTACGTAGTTTACAGATTAGAACGACGCTTTGCAGATTATATTCGTTTTGGCTATTAATATTGCGTCGTCTGTGTAAAGCTTTGGTTTCCTCGAAAGCGGCACCGACAAACTGCGACCGTAACACTGCGATGAATGACGTCATAAAAACTGTACCACGCAAAATAATAGCAGTGGTTTCCAAGGATGCGTTGGAAGCCACCGCTTGCTGATTTTACACATTTCATTGCCGCAGTGAACAACCTTGAATTTTTCACCGTAATCTGACGTCATTCATCGCAGTGCCGCTTTCGAGGAAACCAAGGCTTAAGAGTATTTTTATTCCTTTGATTGCCATTCTGTATCCTTTTCTTTTTTTTTTGATGCTTTTGATGACTACATCCGTGATTAAATTAAAGCTAATAGTGTTGTCTATTGTCAGAAATGAAAATAAATGTACACTAGTTTAATTAACAAATTTTAATTGATTGTCACATATTATCTAGTTGTTAACAAAATAATTGAAAACGACTAAAAGCTTTACATTTACTGAAACAAAACCTTTTAATCATTCCATTAATAAAATGTTTCCAATTAGTGAAATGACCTTTGTTCAAAATGTCAAAATAACTTCATGTAAATGTGCATAAATATTTAATTTGGATTCAAAAGAACACCAAAAACATATTAAATTTTTAATTGGAATTCGACTGATTAATTGATGTATTACTTTTATATGAATTATCTTCTTTTGTGTAAATATTTTGCATAATTTTATGCCTTTATTACGCCAGTAACAAATTTCAGTAAAAGATTATTTTATTAATAATGTTAATAAAATAATCGTTATATCTAGGTACATAACATACCCCTAAAAAAATCCCCATAATTTATTCGCTTCCAGTATAATAATATAAATATTCCTTTATAACTGCGAAAAATGAGTAAAAAACTCTAAAATGTAATAGCTTCACAAAAATTGAATCAGCTATTTGCTAATCTAAAAAGCTATAAACCAAAACGCTATTCTTCTTTTTCAAGTGCCATCTCCGCAATGGAGGTTGGCAATCATCATAGCTATTCGGACTTTGGAGCCGGCTGCTCTGAATAGTTCATTTGATGTACATCTGTACCATTCTGTTAGGTTGCACAGCCACGATATTCTGCGTCTCCCTATGCTTCTTTTGCTTCTTCTGGAAAATGAGTTGGGGCAAGTTGTATCTCTCTCCACGTGTAATATGTCCGAGATATTCCAATTTTCTTGTTTTGATAATATTTAGGATTTCCATTTCTTTACTCATCTTTCTCAGAACCTCTTCTTTTGTGACGTGTTCTGTCCATGATTAGGTTAAATAATGCCATGTTTGAACTAAATATGATTGATTATTATTAGTATTAATAGTTCTTATGTGGGGCCGTGTATTTGTTTTTTTTTTGTATTTCCTAAATTTGTCAAAATAAATATCTATATCTTAATAAAAAAAGAATGTGTGTGTACTTTGTACGCACGTAAGAAGTTATACTGCTACTACATGTGATTTTTAAGGCAATACCAAAAATTTAAAAAAATAAAAGAATAAAACGCACACAAACACATTGAAAAATGCTACAAAGAAAAAATGATTTCTGAACGATAATAATTGTTGGCAAAAATTTTAAATACGCATTTTCTGAAAAAAAAATTATATAACAAATATACTTACAATCATAAAATGCATAAAAAAATAAAAAAATAAAAACTTGCATCGGGAATCGAACCCGTTTCTTTCGGGGCGCTTTGATTCGTAATCGAAACCTAGACTCACTCGTCCAATTCCACATTATTTGTCATGTGGAAAAATAGAGTAACTGAACGTTTTACTGTTTGACAGTTGTTTTGAATATAATTAAATTATGTAGTTTAAATTTTGTGGAAGAAAATATTAAAATATAACAAAACAGTAAGAAAACAATATATTAGATGAAGATTGGTAAGTAGAAATTTGTTGGTTATCAAATTAAGTATGTAAATCAAAGCATTACATACCTACTAGATAAATAAATCTACGCCAAAAAATCATAATTTAAAAATAAAAATCGGACCTAATTTGGGATTTCTCTCTAAAATCCCCATTCTTGAGAAAATAAATGTACAGTAGAGCGTCGATTATCCGAACGTCGATCAACCGAACGACCGCTTATTCGAACTATCGACTCCCGTGTCCCGCACTCGAATACCGAGCAAGCGTTAGTAATTGACGCTTAAAATATCTTCAATTTTCTTCAATATTGTATCCAAAAATAATTATGTTGTTGCAAAGACTGCACTTTTTTGTTTAGTTGCTAGTTGTCATTATCAAGATATAAATAAATATGTAGGTATATAAATATGGCTTTTATTCACTTGTGGATAAATATGTATGACTATAAATATGTATCAATATATTGTAGTTCAATTATCCGAACAAATCGGTTTTCCGAACACCTATGTCGTCCCCCAATTAGTTCGGATAATCGACGCTCTACTGTATTTCAACCTAATCCAAATGTATAATTACAATATGATTATAATAAAAACTACTTACCAAATTAGAATGAGTTTTTCTTGTCCAACATAGTCCAAAAGTCCAAAAATATAGGTATATGAAAACTATTTAAAAAGGCAGTATAACTTGTTTGTTGTTTCTTTTCACACAAATTTTAAAACGCAACAACCATAAATAATCAAACTACAGCTGTACCACAGCCGCCATATTGAATAATTTTTGACATGTCATTTGAACATCCAATCAGAACAAAGTTATATTGCGCATGCGCCGGGATCATAGGTTTTAACATATAAAAATTCACCCTCATATCGCCGGTAAAGAAGTATAACTTCAAAAAAATTATTAAAATAAGTTGACTCTTTCTACATATCGATTTTGTTTTAGTGAATTTCTGATATACAAAGTGCTATTAACAAAAGAAGGAAAAATTGAGGAAGTTGAATTTGCCTCTCCATCCTTTTATTGTTGTGTAGAAGAGCCAGTGGTTTAAGAATGGAGAAAATATTTGTATGTAATAATAACGTTTTATATCTTGTTTTTATTTATAAATAATGATTTTACCTTAACACAATGATTTATTTCGCCGTATTTAATATCACTTTATTTTCAAGAAATATTAACTTAATTTTAAATATACGATTATATCTGCGAAATATATTTCTTAGCATTAAATATATTAATTATTAATAGTAAGATAATACTAAGAAATATTATTGCTCAGAAAGAATAGTTTTGTAATGTCAAGAAAATATATTCTTATGATCAATAAAATCAATTAACATCAATTGTAATTTCTTTCTGATAAATGGGTTTAAAGTTTGCCAGAAAGAGATAGTTCAATCACGTTTAAGATATACTTCTTTGGCTATAGTAAAACTTATTTGAAATATTTTAGAAAATTATATATTACATACAAAGATATATTTCTTAGGCAATATGCCAAGTCGATATTTCTTAAATATAAATAAAGTTTCTTTATGTCAAGAATTTTTTCCTCTCGGTGTACGCTTGTCCAAGAAAATGCTATTAATATTGTGTAAATTACTAGAAATTTATTCACTAAAGGCTAAGTCCAGTAAAAGTAAAACTTGTTCGAGTTAAATAAGCAAATTTTGTATTTGCAATTTTGCAAACGTGTTATCATTTTGTACACACGTAAAAGCTTTTCACAAAAACTAAAACTTCTAGTCCTTTTATTCAGAGAGCTCAGAAATGGTCTACTGTAACTATTCGAAATCTAAGATAACCTATTTTCACATAAATATATAGGTGTAGAGAAATCTTCACTGTTAACACTTACGTTATACTTACAACAAATATTACTGAAGGAATAAAAGACTTCCGGTACATAAATTTGGTATTATTTTATAAATTATCCAAATTGGATTAGTGAAAACATCTCAGAACGTTTTCGGTTGTATCAGACCATCAACAGTGTGTAGTGGACGGCTGTAGCTCAGCGGCAAGATACTGACTTCATAAGCCAGAACGCACGAGTTCGAATCTCGACACCAACAACGACATTTTCATTTCTAAAAATGATACGAGCCGTTCACCGGGCTTCGGAGGATACGTTAAGCCTTCGCGCGTCGGTCTCCCTGGACTAGTGTTTACATCGACACTAGTTACTTGAAACAGAGTTAAAGATGAAATTGGCGCCAGAACAATCCGAAAGGATCTCCCAGACAAAAATGTCATCCGATATTATAATTATCATCAGTGTAAACGTCTAAAGTCATCGTATTTGAAATTAGCTACAGAAATAATTGGTCAAATGACCAGTAAATTACATAATTTTATGCCTTTTTAAATCATTTGAATTTAATGAAAATGTGACAAGTCGATGTCAATAGAATACAATTAACAAGGGAATATACTTATCCCTGTCCGAACTGCACGTGCTGCTTTTGGTCAGAGGCTGATACCACGTGGGTCTAAGTCCAAGACTAAGATATTTCTACTAACAAATTTCTACTTACATATGCAGATGACACAGCAGTGATGTCAGTACATCAGGACCTACGGATAGCTTCTCAACTTTTGCAAACCAGCCTCAACAAAATTCAAACCTGGCTAAAACGGTGGCGTTTTCAAACAAATGAAACAAAGTCGGTTCATATTACCTTCATAAACCGTAAAGGTCACTGCCCGCCTGTATATATCAACAACCACCAACTAAAACAGCAAGCAACAGTCAAATACCTTGGAATGCAACTGGGCCAAAGATTAAACTGGAGAACACACATTTTTATGAAGCGTAAACAACTTGGTCTCAAA
Source organism: Diabrotica virgifera virgifera (assembly GCF_917563875.1). NCBI lineage: Eukaryota > Metazoa > Arthropoda > Insecta > Coleoptera > Chrysomelidae > Diabrotica > Diabrotica virgifera. The sequence goes on from NC_065444.1 coordinate 45,299,626, forward strand.
TTACACAATCTCTACTGGCTGATTGGTCACAAATCATCACTTTCAATGAAAAATAAAGTACTTGTCTACAAAGCAATTTTGAAGCCAATATGGAGTTACGGGATCCAACTTTGGGGTACTGCATCAAACTCCAATATCGAAATCTTGGAGAGGTTCCAGTCGAAGGTTCTTCGAAATTACTAACTTCGCACAGAAATACGAAGACAGACTGACACAACATCCAAATGTACTAGCCAGAAACCTGATGAGACAACCAGTCAGACGAAGACTTAGACGAAATACACCTAGTGATTTACCATCGCGATTTTAGTTATATGTGCCGTAGTTCCCTAAGACAAACAATTTTATATCTATGTAAAATATTTGTAAAGAAAATGATTAATGAATCATTTTCTCCAAGTCACCTACACTAGTGGTCATAACATTTACTCATTGTAACTTGTTTTACAGATTGTAAATAAATTGGGAGGTTAAATAAATAAAAAAAAATTAGAAAGTATTCCTAAAATTTGAAGAAAACTAAAATTATTCTTAAAGTAACTAGTTTAAGTAGATATATGGTTTGTTCCAACCCGTCACAAATACCGTTCTTGAACGGTTACGAGTATGAACAGTAACGAAAAATTTGTTACTGCGCATAAATATTCGTTATTGCGCATGCGCGTAACGATTAAAGAACGCTATGGTATCGAGTTAGAACAAAACTATAGAGAACAATCATTAGAACACATATTACTAATCGTAATTATTGTAATTTACGATAAGTACAAATAGCTACAGTTTAGAAGTAAAATATAAAATATATCTAATAAAAACCCGTCAAGTTCACTCTGTTTTACAAGCGAGTATATTACATTATTTGTTTTCTTGCCATCTGGTAACAGTTTCCTATTATAGGCTAAAGGTAGACTTCCGCACCAAGCGACCGAGACAGGAGACCGCGACAGGCGACAGATAGGCGAGGTCTCCCCACGACTGCTCTCAATGCAATTATATCAGGGTAGTTCTGCAGCCCGCGACCGAGACCAGCGACCAACTATCGTCTAATCGCGACCTATCTGTCGCCTGTCGCGGTCTCCTGTCTCGGTCGCTTGGTGCGGAAGTCTACCTTAAGATACGATATAAGGTCGATTTGCACCGATCTGTTTAATGGATAAAAATTATTGGATAATTTAGCATGTTAACAATTACAAAAAACAAGGGTTGCCCGATCTAATCTTTTTCTAAATATAATTAATTATTAATTACGTTTTCTAGTTATAAACTATTTTAAAACTGAGAAAAGAACGAAAGATGACGATTTTCAAGTCTCAAAAACATAAGTATATCTAAAAGAAAAGAAAATAATCGTTTTCGTTTTGATTCAATTCGAGTCTCTTGCGATCCTCTGACACCGTGTTTCGGGGTCTACCCCTTTTCAAAGAGGCTATGCAAGTAGACTGAATTGAATCAAAACGAAACGAAGAAGAACTGCATATATTAAAATATTTGCAGCAGAGTGTGGTTAGACTGTCCTCTAACGGGGAATGACGAAATGAGTAAAAATAAATTTCGACCACGAGTCAGTATTCTGTTAACAGAGATACAATAGTACCAAGCGGCGCCGCTAGGAGAACACTCCAACAATGCGTCTCAGATTATTTTAACGAAACGTGGTCATTTTGTACTCTAAACCGAGTAAGGTATGAAAAAGAAAAGAAAATAATCGTTTTCGTTTTGATTCAATTCGAGTCTCTTGCCTCTTTCATACCTTACTCGGTTTAGAGTACAAAATGACCACGTTTCGTTAAAGTAATCTGAGACGCATTGTTGGAGTGTTCTCCTAGCGGCGCCGCTTGGTACTATTGTATCTCGGTTAACAGAATACTGACTCGTGGTCGAAATTTATTGTTACTCATTTCGTCATTCCCCGTTAGAGGACAGTCTAACCACACTCTGCTGCAAATATTTTAATATATGCAGTTCTTCTTCGTTTCGTTATGATTCAATTCAGTCTACTTGCATAGCCTCTTTGAAAAGGAGTAGACCCCGAAACACGGTGTCAGAGGATGGCAAGAGACTCGAATTGAATCAAAACGAAAACGATTATTTTCTTTTCTTTTTCATACCTTACTCGGTTTAGAGTACAAAATGACCACGTTTCGTTAAAGTAATCTGAGACGCATTGTTGGAGTGTTCTTCTAGCGGCGCCGCTTGGTACTATTGTATCTCGGTTAACAGAATACTGACTCGTGGTCGAAATTTATTTTTACTCATAAGTATAAAATATCATTTTTAAAATTACGAAGTACCTAAATATAAAAATTGGCTAAAATTCTTATCGAGATCTGATAGAAAAACGTTTGAACTTGAATTTATGTAGGTACTTGATAATGACAAAAATGATATTTTTTACTTGTGTTTTTGAGCCTTAAAAATTGTCATCTTTCGTTCTTTTTTCAATTTTAAATTGTTTATATTTCGAAAAAACGATCAACTTTAGAGAAAAATTACAAAATACCTTTTTTTGTTTAGAACGATCGAGAAAATTTGAAATAATATCTGCCGGGGTTGAATTTTTTTTTAATTCATAAAAAAATGTCATTTTTTAATTATTAAATAATTAAAGTTAGAACAAGATTAAATCGGGCAACTCTTGATTTTTGTAATTGATAACATGTTAAATTACATATTCAATAATTTTTATCCATTAAACAGATTGGTGCAAATCGACCTTATATTAGATCCTCTACTATTAAGCATAATTTCAAAGTTGAATGGTTATTCCATTATACATTGATGTTTTCGGCGTATCAAGAATTTACCATCCTTTGAAGATAACATTGTCACCGTATTCGAATTCCTCATGCATGCTCTCGGCAATTTGACAGGTTCGCTGTTAAATTTTCATGATATTGCACTACACCAAATGGATTACTTGCAACACTAAATCAATTGGGGTGTATCCAATCGAATCAAATAGACTAGCTAAAACGCGCTTACACAGTGAGTTGACTTGGTCCATTTTATAAATAAATAATCAATGGCCTAGTTCTTCTTAATCAGTTTAGTAGTTAGCAATACAAAATATGGTAGGTATGTCGGTGATTATTCTCAGATGAAACTGGCCAATTCGGATTTAGCAAATACTCATAAGTTTTTAATGTATACGGTGAGCACTTAAAGGTTGGAATAAATTCATTTTCTTATAAATAAGCGATTTTGCAAATAAATTCCGAAACAGGTCGATTTTGATTTTTAAATTACAATTTTTTGGCATACAACGACTAAACTACTTTGGCATACTAAACAACTATTAAAACTTATACAAAAAATAATATAACAAAACAGAATACCACAAGAATGGAGATCAAGCATCCTAATACCCCTCTTCAAAAAGGAGACAAATCGAACCCGGAGAATTACAGAGGAGTTAGCTTATTAAACATATTAAAATTAACAACCAAAGTAATAACAAACAAATCGAATGAAGTTATAACATTAGCAGAAGAACAACAAGGTTTTAGGTCTGGAAGATCATGCACTAACGCTATATTTATAATGAGGCAAGTTCAAGAGAAATCGTAATGAAACACAGACTTACTCACAATCATTTAATAATACTTTGACGACCGGTTTCGATCTCTACACTATTCAGATCATCTTCAGGTCGGCGTTACAAGTAGTTAAATGCTACAATTAAAGAAGGCCAGAGTTAGTTGGCTAGCTGGTTAGCTAACTAACTCTGGCTTTCTTTAGTTCTTTAATTTTAGCATTTAACTACTTGTAACGCCGACCTGAAGATGATCTGAATAGTGTAGAGATCGAAACCGGTCGTCAAAGTATTATTAAATGATTGTGAGTAAGTCTGTGTTTCATTACTATATTTAATATGGACTCACATATGCAACCCATTCAATATTTCAAGAGAAATCGTTAGAATATAACAAACCGACATATTTATGTTTCGTCGATCTTAAGAAAGCATTTGATACAGTCAAATTAAAGGACGTTATCCATTTGTTATACTCAAGAGAGGTACCTCTAGGAATAATTAAAACGATCGAAAAAATCTACCAGAACAACATAATAAAAGTAAAAGTAGAAGATGAACTAACTCATCCAATTGAAGCCGGCAATGGGATAAGACAGGGGGATTCCTTGAGTCCCTTATTGTTCAACCTGATCATGGATGAAATAATAAAAACGGGTAAGAACTAAAAAAGGATACCAAATGGGAGAAAAACAACTTAAAATAATCTGCTATGCAGATGATACAATAATAATTTCTCAAAGTGAAGATGATTTACAATGTATGCTACACCAATTTAACGTAACCGCCAGAAAATTTAACATGTTAATTTCCCCAAAAAACACAAAATGCATGGTTATAACAGCCAATCCAAAAAGATGTAAATTGGATCTAGAGGGTCAGATAATAGAGCAAGAGATGGAGTTTAAGTATCTAGGCATCACATTATCTAGCTACGGAAGGCTCGAAACATAAATGAAAGATCAAGTGAATAGAGCAAACAGAGCCGCAGGCTGCCCGAATGACACAATATGGAGAAATAAACAAATCGGGAAAGAAATGAAAGGCAGAATTTATAAAACAGTGATCAGACCAATAATGACATACGCGGCAAAAACATGACCCAACACAGAGAGGACAAAGAGATGGCTAGAAACAGCAGAGATGAAAACCCTCCGAAAAATCGATGGTAAGACTCTATGGGACAGAGCTAGAAGTACAGATATACGACGGAGATGCAAGGTGGACAACATTAATAATTGGGTAAGAAACAGAAGAATAGAATGGAATGACCACATAAGCCGAATGACAAGAAATAGAGTAGTAAGAACAGCGAGAGACGGTTCCCCAATAGGAAGACCATCAGTGGGAAGACCACGAAAACGATGAAACGACAACTTACTAGAGGCGCATTGAAAAAACAGACAGAGTCATGTCTATACAAAAAGAAGAAGAAAAAGAAGAAATATATTATACTAGTGACGTTATTCATCTGGGAGTGATGACGTAATCGATGATTTTTTTAAATAATAGAGGTCGTGTAATAGCTCATTTGAAAGGCTATTCAATTCTCTATTCGGCAATATAAACATTAACATAATTATTTATACAGGGTGCCAAATTTTTTTTAATAAATTAATTGACACAAAAAGAAGAATGTATGTAATTTATTTAATTCAAAATAAATTTTACTGCTATCAGGACACAAAAAAAATGTTTATTGGAAAAAACACCTTATAAATTTTCCTTCAACTGTTGCAGAATGAAAATACCAGTTTATTAGTTCAACCTCGTAAAAAATCAGTTTGATTCACTTTACTCCTGAATACTACCTTGCTAGTTGCTATTAAAATTTTATGCGCCTGTTTAGAGTCGACCACAATGAAAGGCGAATGCACAGAATGAAGTGGTCACTATATATTCAGGAGCCGGCATTAAAAATCAAATATTCACTTACACGTTTCCCACACTGTTGACACATTTTTCTGGCTTTGTTGTGCTATTAAGAATGAAATTTTTATCATTTTTAGCGTAGGTCGTTATTTTTTCGGATGTCGAGGTTACAAACGTTATAGTTTGAATTTTCTACGAAAAACATTTCATAAAAGAAAAATTCATGAATATTACATCTTTCTTACTGATTTGAAGCAATATTCTGGATAAATTAAAGGAAGATATAGCTTCGGCCTGCCTCGCGAGTAATAGTTAAAGCAGACATAAAAATAGGACAGAAAAGGAAGCGGTATTTTAAATTTCCCTTTTTTTACTAATTTCGGTATAATTTGACATATTCAATTGGGGATGTTGAATTTGTACATATACGTAAAATCTATGTAATAGGTACTCGTATTTAATAGTTATTTTCCTAACTAGTGCGGAAAGTGATACTTTCACGCACGAGACTGCCGTTGACCCGAACGATGCGATAGCGGAGTTCGGGTAAGTAGTCGAGTGCGGGGAAGACACTTTCCGCATGAGTTAGGAACAATATTTTTTCTAGGGTCGTACGTTTGGAAAAAAGCCACAAAAAATAGAGTTATATCAATTTTCATTTAGAAGTGAAAATACACAAATTAATTATTTGACAAGGTTGTCAAAACCAAACTTTCAATATAATGGGTTACCACGACCACGATATTGGTTTCCATAACGACGATTCAAAACCATTGTAATTGTCTACTGATCTAACTTTTAAATATTATGTCGAAATAATTTTATTTCATAGAATTATCAGTAGTAATTGCACAAGACCTCTAAAATTATCGAATTTTTCCCGAGTGACACTTTGACAGTTTTAATTTCACGACCCGAAGGGGAGTGAAATTATGTCAAAGTGTCACGAGGGCAAAAAATCGATAATAATTTTAGAGATCAAGTGCAATTTGCTGCGATTATTTCATGAATAAAACTGTTCAAAACCAAAATTTTATTGTAATTAATTTATGTAAGTACAAATTAGTACAATTAAACACACAGTTGTTATACATATTTGACGGTTGAAAGTCATCACTTTTATAATTTTTAAAACATTAATTGTTATTAATGTCACTGAATGTATTTTTTCGTAGCAACGAAGGGCATCTGACCTAATATACTTGACGACGGGATATTATCAAAAATTATCAATTTAATTTTTATTTCTGTAGCTTTCTATTGGTCAGAATCTCCTATGAATGAAATAATCGCGCTAATTTCATTGAAACATGAACACAATAAGATAAATTTGAAATAAATTGGTAAATAATATCTAAATATTAGTATATTGCATGTATTATAATATATTATAAAGCCATATTACAAGGTATTTTACTTTCCTGCACGCCGTGCGGGAAAATTTTCTTTCACTCACGCCGTGCGGGATCTGACAATTTGAGCGGGGCGTAAGAAAATGGGCGAGTCAAAAAGTTTCACAAAAAAAGCGAATATTTCGCGAAAAAACTAAAAAATACGTCTTCAATATTTTTCAAAAATCTATCGAGTGGTACTAAACATGACCCCCCACGGAGAGGGTTGGGGTAAATTTAAAATTTTAAATACAAACATTGCAATATTTCGCAAAATTAACATCAGATCGAAAACTGCAAAATACACTTTCAAAATGTTTTTGAAAAATCTATCGAATGGCACCAAACACGACACCCCACGGAGGTGGTGTGGGGAATTACTTTCAAATCTTAAATATAACCCCCCAAATTTTTATTGCAGATTTGGATTTTTGTCGAAAAAATAAGCAACTTTTATTCGCGACATTTTTTCGAATTATGGATAGATGGCGCTATAATCGGAAAGCGATTGTTGGAAATCGAAAATTTAATCAAAAAGTGGAATGTCCCCACTAAAATGGAAAATTTTATTCGACTTTTTTTGGTTTTAGGACCTAATAATCACAACCCAATAGATCCCCATAACACTCGAATGACTGTAAATTTAGCATACTTTGCTCCCCTACCATAGAGTCAAGATAGTAAAGATGATATCCAACCTCCGATTGGGAGATCCAATTAGGAGACAACACTTAAAGAAGAAGAATGAGAATATTAATAAAAACTCACCCTGTGTATACTCGTATAGGTCTTGTAGCTCGTTTTACAATTACAATTTAAATACAATATTTTCCATTTTCCTAGATAAATTTAAGAGTACTAATAAATCATAACTTACTTTAATATACCTGGTAAACTCTAACTAAGCTAATTTTCCGATGCAAATATCCCGCTGTGTCTTTTATGATTACGTGAAGCCATTTTTCAGAAAGATTGTATCCAATTATTCTAGGTCATAAACCTGATTTATCTGTAAAGTAGCACTTTATAAGGAAAGGGTCGTTGTGTAGGAGTGATGGACTATAAATTATATTTATCTTGGCATGTACAAGAAAATCTTTCTCTGGAGACTTAGTTCAGGTTAAATTTTAATGAGAGTATGAGATTTAAATAATGAGAACTTATTAATATGAATGACTGTGCAATTGTGAATATTTCGACGGTCCAGAATAAGAATGACGCAACTGCAAATTTTGTCAATTCCTGTTTATTGCGTAATTAACTTTTAAAATATTGTATACAGATGATACAAAAGCGACAGAACTGTAACTATGTGCTGAGCCACCACAGGGTAGTTGCGTCGTTATTGAAATACGCACCATTTTAGACCTTGTTTCAGATGAAGGATGACGCAACTTTAAATAGGGTTGAAAATGGGGGTACTAAATTAAGATAATGAAATTCGGACCAATAGGGCTGAAAATAAGAGCCATCGCTTTAAGCATAAAATAAACGGCATACTAAATATTTAAAAATAGTTTTTTTCTACAGAAAAATTTTCAGATTAAGAATGACGCAACTGTAGATAGTGTTGAAAATGGGGGTGATTCAATTAATATAATGAAATTCGCACCAATGGGGATGAAACTAAAAGTCATATTTGTAAGAATAAACGCCATACCGATGCTTCGGACGGATACTCTATTTAATCACTATTTTAAATATTTAAAAATTGTTAGATAAAGAATGACGCAACTGTAAAAATGGTTGAAATGGGGGGATTAAATTAAGATAATGAAATTAGAATATTAGGGATAAAAATAAAAACCATCCTTATAACAATAAATGCCTAATCGATGCTCCTGGACGATTACTCCTCATTTAATTCCTATTTTAAATATTTCAAAATCGTTTTTGCTTTCCTGAAAAATTTGGCTTTTTGCAGTTACGTCATTTTTATTCTGGACCGGCGATTTGTTAATTTTGGGAAATGCTGTCAATGCCTAATTTTGGGCTAATTGTCCAGGGTAATAAGGTTTTTTCCATGACAGTTTAACAGCCAGGGTACTGAAGCGTTTTTTCGACAGGTATTACCTATAAGAACAAATCGCAACTATTTCCTGAGTAGGATCTGGCGGCCATTTTTATTTATAAACAATTTATTGCCCAAAAACGGCATTTTTTCCTTTTTTAAATCAATGGAAAACAGTGAAACGTATGGTTTTTTAGTACAAACACCTTCGAGATTATGTAAAAAGCTTTTGTGCACGATTGATCATTTTTGACTGTTTACCGTGACAGATTTTACGTCAGTAGGTGACATTTACTAGCAACTCGACGGTAAGTAATCCAACTCGATGGTAAGTACTCCAACTCGACGGTAAGTAATTCACTTACCGTCGAGTTAAAAAATCTCTTAATTTTAATTTATTTTTTGAAAGAATAAAGAAAACTAACGAATTATTTATTAATATTGAAACTTATGGTACAATTTGTTAAATTATTTAATGAAATCCCACTTGTTTGGGCTGTGGTTTCACTTCTAACAGAAACTCCTGCAGAATCGCATATATTAGTAGGATTACTAGTATTAGAATAATTGCGGAACACTCTTCTTCCCAAGCCCGTTCAATTTCTTCAAATTCACTTTCGCTCCTATTTTAATTTATAATAATCAAAATTGTACTTAAAATTATTGACAACTAAATAAAAGCTCAATTCTCCATTGTTGTTATGCACCCTAGTTACTACCTAACAACCAAAGTGTCTATCTTGATAAAATGAATGAAACTAGTCAATATGACGAAAATGTTTAATTTTATAATTTATAATGGTATCAATCGTGCAAGAAACGTTATAAGCATGTCGAACGTTAAGGGTAACCGATCTCAGACAATAATTGGAGTCGTCGCTCCGCTCCTCCTCCAAACAATTGTCTTCGATCGGTATAAAACCCTTACCGTTCTCCATACTTAATATACTATAAAATGTCGTATTACAAAGTTTAATATACTCATTTATGGTTAATATAGTTGCGAAAAAGTCGAAATTGCAAAAAATATTAATTTAGCAATAACTATTGTAAAAATTAGTGTAAAGCTTTGAAACTTTTGTCAAATGGGTATTCTTTGGTGCTTAATATGTGACAAAAATTTCAAATCGGTTCATTCAATTGTTTAAATTTTATTCAAATTGTTTATCCCAGAGAGCATTTTTTTTGCAATAACATAAGTCAGAAAAAATGATGTTAGAACTATTCCACAGGATTTAAATGAAAGAGCATAAGCTTTATTTTCAACTTGGTTTAAAAAAAGTATATAAAAAATACATTAATTGGTAATAAATAATTATGCAAAAGTATCGTCAATCGTTCCCTATAAGCTTTTTATTTTTTTTATATAATAAATTATATATATTTATTACAATTTTTTATCAATTATATAAATAATATTACTTGGTAGTTGTGCACTTAAAACATGGTAAAAAATATGTTTTTGAAAAAAGTTATTCAAAAAGTTGTTCAAAAGTTCAATGGACAAGTTGACGATACTTTTGCATAATTATTTATTACTAATAAATGCATCTTTTTATTCACTTTTTTTAAACCAATTTAAAAGTCTAGCTCATGCTCTTTCATTTGACACCTCTAGAATGTTTCTAAAATTATTTTCTTCTGACTTATATTATTGCAAAAAAAAGCTCCCTGAATTTGAATAAAATTGAATAAATCGCCTCGAAACTTTTATCAAAGCACCTAAGAACACTCATTTGACAAAAAGTTCAAAGCTCTAATTTTAACTAATTTTAATATGATCGGTCATATTACACGTATGCGCGCTAATGGTGAATATTAAATTCTTAATTGTATGTCAAACAATGTGCAATAACTACGTCTTAAAACCCACCAAATTTCATTTGCATATTTCAACTGGTTTTAAACCAATAGATAAATCGTCAGTTTGTAAGAAAAAATTCAACATTTCGTATCTCGTAAACGAAACATTTGCGGACATACGTTTATGATGCAAACGGTCAATATTTTTTCATGCAAAATTACCCCTTAAAGATTGTCGCACTTAAATAGAAACATCGTGTATTGATGAAGAACATGTCTAATTGTTAAAGTACCTAACTTTTCTATTATGCAACATAAACGAATGAATCGAAAAACAGAATGTGAAGAAAACCTGAGGCTATATTGATTTTTAATTTCAGTATTTTATAAATGCTAGAATATTGCACAGGGTGATGCGAACTTTGAGAAAAAAACACAGTTTGATTTGTACACCCGGTATATGATGAAAATTTACCTGTTTAGCAACAATATTATTACCGTGGTATTGTTAAAGAATCTGGCTATATCATGTTCAAAAAATCATGTTATATTTATACATCTATACTATGACATGTTAAAATATCATTGTAATAAAAAAAAGAACCAAGAGTAATGAAACGCTCTAATTTCACAAAACTAATTTCGCGCATTATAAATAAAGCCATATAACTCGTGTGCTATAAATTTTATGTAGTAACAAACATGATTATTATATCAGTGATCTGCAAACGGGGAGTTTACCAGTTTACTACATATATGTATTGCAACTACAGACAATATACAATCGATATTTATACATTAATAAAACATGGTGAACATACGGACCCTACTAACCAGTTAAAACTTCAAATTATTCATGTATTTCAGTAACTATATTTGATTGCTTTAAAAAAGTTTTCAAGTATGTACATGTACATATCTGTTATTATGTATATAGTTCATAATGGTGGATAGTTTTTGTATGTAAAGGAGATCTGGCAAATTACATATACATATAGCTAATACCGTTTTGTAATATTTTTTACAAATATAGATTTATGTTTCATGTAGCAGATTTTAATGTTAAAAATAAGAGAGGAATAGTCAAAAGGTAATATATGAAATAGGTGGATGTTGTACTTAAGAGAAAACAGTAGCGATCAACAGGTAACAAAACGCGTTCCAAGATTGCGGCTGTAATTTTGAATATTTTTCCGAGATATTTGGCACACGTATTCGTAATATAATAAAGAATGGCGGTACAGAGCCCAATTTGACAAATATATTAATATGTGGAAATTATTCTGTAATTAAATATAATATTAAAAAAACGAGCCTGTACCGTCATTAAGAAGAACAAAAAATACACTTTCTTCAAATAAACTTTTTTATCCGATGCCTAGATTTTGTGTCATTTTAGAACTACTAAAATTTTTTATTTCATTAGTAGTTCCAAAATCACACAAAATCTAGGCATCGGATAAAAAAGTTTATTTGAAGAAAGTGTATTTTTTTGTTCTTCTTAATGGCGGTACAGGCTCGTTTTTTTAATATTGTATTTAATTGCAGAGTAATTTCCACATATTAATATATTTTTCAAATTGGGCTCTGTACCGCCATTCCTTATTATATTACGAATACGTGTGCCAAATATCTCTAAAAAATATTCAAAATTACAGCCGCAATCTTGGAACGCGTTTTTGATACCTCTTGATAGCTACTGTTTCCTCTTAAGCAGGTTTATACATCGGTTTGTGATAAAACGTAACTGTGATAATTACTTTTAGATGTATTTGCCTATATATTTTTTCTTGGTCGGAGATGGGTTTTAATTGAACAAGCCTAGTAAATATACGTACAATCAATTTTTACTTTACAAAAAACGGGCATGAGGGGCCCACATCCTCGAGCGCCGATTCACCGAACTGGACATAGCCCAGACCGGGGACTCGGCGCCCGAGCAAGCAAAACAGATCGAAGATAAGTCACTAGAGATAGCGGGAATAGAGAGCGGGAATAGCTGGCCTGCATTGATCGGGGTAGGATTTCATATGGGAGTCCGTGTACCCAAGACTCCCATATGATAAGCACTTTGCTGATTGAGAGCCCCTATAGCGTATCAGAGTGCTATCGGGGGGTAAGTGGATGGTCTGGAGCATTGAAGCGGGGTGGAGTGATTCCTGCTTACGGGAGTTAATCCTCCTCGCCCCAATGAATTGTATCACCCGAATGTCATTCTCTAGGGGTGAGCAAGTCTCTCAGGCTGGGTTAAATCACTATGCTTGCTTGCTTGCTTGCTTTTGGAACTACTAATGAAATAAAAAATTTTAGTAGTTCCAAAGTGACACAAAATCTAGGCATCGGATAAAAAAATTTATTTGAAGAAAGTGTATTTTTTTGTTATTCTTAATGGCGGTACAGGCTCGTTTTTTTAATATTGTATTTAATTACAGAGTAATTTTCACATATTAATATCTTTTTCAAATTGGGCTCTGTACCGCCATTCTTTATTATATTACGAATACGTGTGCCAAATATCTCGAAAAAATATTCAAAATTACAGCCGCAATCTTGGACCGCGTTTTCGCTACCTTTTGATCGCTACTGTTTCCTCTTAATATCGAATTTATACATAGTATGGAATAAGCGGTGATCCTAATATGGAAATCGATAATAATACTCATATAAACAGAAAAACAATAATTTAAAACAATATATTTTTACGAAAATATTATGTATTTTAAATATTTATAATTTATATAATTATGGTTTAGATACTTTCTATCCCTTTAAAAATCATATTTTTGGACGTGAGGTGCGACTACTCAGTCATCTAGAGTTTGTATGTCGACCTGGAGAAGATGTGGCTGATGAGGATTATGAGAATGAGTTGCGAAGAAGAATGCACGATATACAAGAGCTGGTCAGTTCCCCTCTTAACCCGGGAGCAGTCGCGTCGTTAGAAAAAATCTAACATTTTATACTTTTCCGTGATAACTTGATGAAAAATTTTGCAACATAACTTTCCACTCGTAAGTGCGCAGAGAAAGATTACAGTAATGCGAGGGAATTTTTTTTAGTTTTTTTTTTGTTTTCTTAATTTTTTCTGTGAAATTTATGGCTTTGGTGAACACCATTTAGCTTTAAAATTGTTAGAAATAAGTATTTTTAACATAACAAGTAAATTAAAATACTTTAAAATAGAAAGTATTAAATTCATATTTAAATTCGTATTGTTAGATTTTTTCTCTACGCGCGACTGCTTACGTGACAGAAGTGAGCGCGACTGCTCCCGGGTTAGGATCGCTAGCGACCTAATAAAGATACGGTACGATACCCAAGCCGAAAACCGATGTTTTAAGTAGAACGACAAAGTCTGACTGTATATTCCAGAGAAGCCAAGGGGTAGATCTTCCAAGTTACAGAAGTTCTGGGAAGTTCCGTACCTCATAGTTAACGACGTTATCTACCGAATACGCAGGGTTCCGAGGGGAACGCCTGTGATAGTACACTATAACCGACTGGTTATATTCGAAGAAGACCACGAAATAGATGAAGAAGTGGAAGCAAACCAAGTCCTACGGGAATTTATCCTTCCTTCATGGGAACAGAACCTAGGGATTCATTGGAGTCTATGAAGGTGCCGGTAAAGCAAGACATAGTGTTACCACCGAAACAAAGCAATATCTACTAGCCCTTTTCAATGAATACGCACTGGCCCATGCAATTCTGACTAGTATTAAAGACGCACAATAATAGCGCGTACCATAATAGCGCAGCAATGCCATCTGTCTTTCGAAGAAAGTTTGGTGGAGTTGCAGACAAACTTAAATGCCAACGCCTAGCTCCCATAAAGCTTTGAAACTTCAAGACGCATCACGTTACCTTTTCTATCTGGTAACAAAAGACATTGTCCATGAAACCTAACTATTAAGATCTATGGGACCCAATACTTCAATTAAGAGATAATAACAATATCGTATGGCATTTTTGCCGGGGAGATCCTTACGGATTGTTCCGGCGCCAATTGCATATTTAACTCTGTTTGAAGTAACTAGTGTAGATGTGTCACTAGCCCAGAGGGACCGACACCTTAACCTACTCTCCGAGGAACGGTGAACGGCTCATATCATTTTTAGAAATGAAAATGTCATTGTTGGTGCCGAGAATCGAACTCGTGCGAGCTGGTTTATGAAGCCAGTAGTATCTTGCCGCTGAGCTACGGTCGTTCACAGAGCCGTTCAATTAAGAGAGCACGTATTGGAGTCCACATGCAAAAGATAGCCATGCTAAAGCTAATTAGCCAATTTGATTAGATGATTGTTCGAAATATGGTGGAAAAAACATTTAAAGACATCTAAGTCTAGTTAATGGTCTGTTGCAATCCGCATGGTTACTGGTTCGGAGCGAGGACCGTCCCTTGCCACTTTTATAGAACTGAGAGTAGTAGGAGAGGGTCCAGTTGCCGATACCAGCATTCAGTCCCGATAAGATTCGAGGAGGAACCATCTCTTAAGGAGGGGGCAATATTACGTGGCCCGCTGATACTGCCTAAAACCAGTCCCATTGTTCGCGACCAGTATAAAATCATCGAGAAAATACGATGAGCGCGTCAGGATGTCTGTAGAATTTTGTACCATCCGATTATATGTTCACACAAGGGCTGCCTCCCTTCAGAACCTGATTCAAGGCGAGCCTAGAATGTGGTAGAATACACGACCATAGAATATACAGGGTGTTTGGTAAAGAATGGGCTATAGCTTAACCCTAGATTCCTGAGGTTAAAATAGGTCGATTTAAGCTAACTTACCTTAGTACAAAAGTTGATAATAACCGAAATACAGGGTGTCAAAGTTAAACTTTTATTTTGTTTATTTTTGAATATTTCCTGACAGGCATTTGAGAACAACACGAAATTTGGTAAGTGGTGCTGGTACTGTATACCCTACTAAATTATGTTAAACAAACGTTTCTGGCTACTACCAGAGGCGTACGACGGGGGAACGTAAATGGTTCACCCTTCCCAAATTCTACGCCAGTAGCGGAATTGCTATTTTAGTGCAATTTTTAGATTCTCCAATACTTTCTATGTAAATAACATACTCCTTATTCGTAACTATAAAGCCATTAGTTTTCGAGATATTTGAAGCTAAAAACGAAGGAGCATAATACATTAATCAAAATAAGTGTGCCTTTTCATTTTTACCTTCAAATATCTCGAAAACTAATGACTATATCGTTACGAATGCAGAGTATATTATTTGCATAGAAAGTATTGGAGAGTCTAAATATTATGCTAAAATAGCAGTTTTACCGGTGTGGTAGAATTTGGGAAGGGTCAACCATTCACTTTTCCCTGTCGTACGCCTCTGGTAGTAGTCAGAAACGATTATTTAACATAATTTAGTAGGGTGTACAGTGCCTACACTTTCTGCCAAGTATGACATGGATATGTCAAATTATTTTAAAGTATTCTTTTTTTTAATAATTTATTCTTTCTTTAAAACTTTCAGAACTATGTGTGCCCGGTACTATAAAACTATTTGACATATCCTGATGATACTTGGCAGAAAGTGTAGGTACTGTACATCCTACTAAAATATGTTAAATAATCGTTTCTGGCTACTACCAGAGACGTACGACAGGGGAAAGTGTATGGTTGACCCTTCCCAAATTCTGCGCCACTGATGAAACTGCTATTTTAGCATTATTTTTAGATTCTCCAATACTTTCTATGCAAGTAATATCCTTTTCATTCGTAACGCTAAAGTCATAGTTTTCGAGATATTTGAAGTTAAAAATGTAGGTTGGACAGTACTATTAGCAGGACCAAATTTCGTCTTGTTGTCCAATGCCTGTCAGGAAATGTTCAAAAATAAATAAAATACAAGTTTATTTTTGACAGCCTGTGTTTCGGTTATTACAAACTTTTGTACTAAGGTAAGTTAGCTTAAATCGATCTATTTTAACCTCAGGAATCTAAGGTTATGCTATAGCCCATTTTTTAGAAAACACCCTGTATAAAACGATAATTTGAAACATTCAGCCAATAGGCCAGGGTAATAAGACAAAAATATACCCTGTTCGTGACACTTCAGCAGTCAGGGTACTGAAGCGTTTTTTCGACAGGTAATACCTATAGGAACAAATTATAACTATTTGCTGCGTAGGATCTGGAGGCGATTTTTATTTATAAACAATTAACACATTCACGGACACGCTGTCATTTCATACACGTATTCTTATGGAGTAAATGACTTCATATGCAGTCATGACCGCGAATGTGTTAACTGTCAAAAAATGGCATTTCCCCTTTTTTTCAAATCAACGGCAAACAGTGAAACTTATGATTTTTTTAGTACAAATATCTTCGAGATTATGGAAAAAGCTTGAAAATGACGTATTACAAAGTTTGATATACTCATTTATTGTTAATATAATTGCGAAAAAAGATCGGAATTGCAAAAAAAATATTTTCTTAATAACTGTTGTAAAAATTAGTGTACAGCTTTGAAATTTTTATCAAATGAGGGTTCTTTGGTGCTTAATATGTGATAAAAATTTCAAAGCGATTCATTCAATTGTTTAAATTTTATTGAAATTGTTTATCCCAGAGAGCATTTTTTTGCAATAACATAAGTCAGAATAAAATGACCTTAGAGCCATTCCACAGGTATCAAATGAAAGAGTATGAGCTAAATTTTCAACATGGTTTAAAAAAGTGAATAAAAGATGCATTTATTAGTAATAAATGATTATGCAAAAGTATCGTCAATTTTTCTTTATAAACTTTTTGAATATCTTTTTCCAAAAAAATAAACTTTTTTACCCTGTTTTAACTGCACAACTACCAAGTAATGTTGTCTATATCATAATTGATAAAAAATTGTTATAAATATGTATAATTTCTTATACAACAAAATAAAAAGTTTATAAGGAAAGATTTACGATACTTTTGCATAATTATTTATTACTAATAAATGCACTTCTTATTCAGTTTTTTTAAACCAAGTTGAAAATATAGCTCATGCTCTTTCATTTGACATCTGTGGAATGGTTCGAACGTCATTTTCTTCTGACTTATGTTATTGCAAATAAAATGCTCTCTGTGGTAAACAATTTGAATAAAATTTAAACAATTGAATGAATCGCTTTGAAATTTTTATCACATATTAAGCACCAAAGAATCCTTATTTGACAAAAATTTCAAAGCTGTACACTAATTTTTACAACAGTTATTGCTAAAATATTTTTTTTTGCAATTCCGACCTTTTTTCGCAATTATATTAACAATAAATGAGTCTACCAAACTTTGTAATACGTCATTTTAAAGCTTTTTTCATAATCTCGAAGATATTTGTGTTTCCCTGTTTTCCATTGGTTTGAAAAAAAAGTGAAAACTGCCATTTTTGACACTTAATTGTTTATAAATAAAAATGGCCGCCAGATCCTACTCAGGAAATAGTTACAATTTGCTCTTATAGGTATTACCTGTCGAAAAAACGCTTCAGTACCCTGACTGTTCAAGTGTCATGGAAAAACCTTATTACCCTGGACTACAATCCTCTTTTGAGTTTTTTAAGTAAACGGTTCGTCTGATTTTGTCGGCGAAAATTGTAAAATAAATTTGTATAAATTATATTTTAGGTAAAGTGTGTGTAAATATATTAAGAATGAAGAATAATAAATTAAGTATTTAATTTAAAAATAAAGATTAATAAATTAAGTAAGCAAAATCATTTCATTAGGTTATAAAAACTTCCCAAAATATTTTAGAAAATATCTTTTTTAAAAACAATTTCCGGAGTGAAATTGGAAAAGTCAAAAATTTATTTAATTAAAAATGTAATTTTCATTACACCAATAATTGTGTCTCAATCGCATATAAACATAATAACATCCGCCATGTTATGATGGCCGGAACAGTTATTAAAACAGAATATCTCTTGCATAACCCTCCTCATTAATGGATAAAATACGGACTCGAAACGAGGTCAATTTGTTGCACAGAACAACTTCACGCACACCCACAATTTTGGTCCATAAAAAAACGCTCGTCGACGAGCCAGCGGGGGAATTTATCGTCGCTTTATCTCCTTTTCCACGTTGTTTATGAAAAACGGAAGCGATAGAGACGGCGTTGATCTAGATTACGAGCCTCCACCAGTTTTAATAGATATAATGGAAATATATGTCAGGCATATCATATCTTATGGGCATATTTTTGAATAAACTTTAATATAAAATTTTCCACGAATAACTCACTTGACTCGTTTCTAAGGCAGCTCCAATATAATTAACTACATAGTGATAGTTTTGCATTTTAAAAGCATTTATTATGCACTTGACTAGCGCATGTGCAGTAAGGTAGCCTGTAATGATTCTGGGCTGATTCACACTTATTTTACGTCAGCTCTATTAGTGCTTGTCCCTTCAATGTAATTTTTGCTATATGCTTGCCCTGTAATACTTTCTCAGTGAGAGGTAATTCTACAACCTTTTTGACTCTAGCTTAGTACAGAGTATGTTCTCTTCGTGGTATAAAAATTTAAAACTTTTACGAATACTAAATGTTCCTACACCCGATCTTTCTATTGTTTAAGACTCGTATGTGTTGTAGGTATTATTCTGCAATTTGAGTTGTGTGGTTTCTCATCCTCTCCTAATAAGGCCTCATCCTCTTCTTATGGTAGGGGAGCCCAAGCGGGGATTTTTGCAGTTACTCGAGCGCGTCAGATTATCATATGGGGAGAAACGTGGTACCCTGCAGATGTACCTCTGCCATATATTGGCTCTTAACACAGGGGAGTTCGTTTAGGGGGGTCCGAAAAAAAAATCTATCCTTAAAAATACTCGAAATTGTCAGATTAAGATAAGGTAAGTTAAGTACATGCAAAACAGTGTATATTTAAAAAATCTGACGATTTGAGCGGGGCGTAAGGGAATTGGTGAGTCACAAAGTTTCACAAGAAAAAGGCGAATATTTCGCGAAATGAACGTCAGATCGAAAAACTAAAAACTACACGTTCAATATTTTTCAAAAATCTATCGATAGATACCAAACACGACCCCTCACAGAGAGGGGTGGGGGTAAATTTTAAATACAAATCCCGCGATATTTAGCAAAATAAACATCAGATCGAAAAACTGCAAAATACACTTATTTAATATTTTTGAAAAATATATCGAATGGTACCAAACGTGACCCCCCCCAAGGAGGTGGGGTGGGGGTTACTTTAAAATCTTAAATGGGAGCCCCCATTTTTTATTGCAGATTTGAATTCTCTGCATAAAAATAAGCAACTTTTATTCGAAACATTTTTTCGAATTATGGATAGATGGCGCCATATTCGGAAAAAGCGATTAATGGAAATGGAAAATTAAATTAAAAAATGGCAAGCGCCCGCTAAAATGGCAAATTTTACTTAACTTTTTTTGGTTTTAGGACCTAATAATCACAACCCAATAGGTCCCCAAAGCGCTCGAGTGACTGCACATTTAGCATACTTTGCTCCCCTACCATTATGAGGCCACATCCTATCCTAATGAGGCCTGAGCCTTTTCCTGAGCAGATATATACTAACTTATAAAAGTATTTTAGGCCTGTATCCTGTATCTGAGAACCATATGGTGAAATGTCATTATTCGTTTAGTATCATTGATTTTATTTAGAATTCATATTGATCGAATCCTTACGTTGCTCTTCCCTGTCCCGCTCATAACGTGGTGATTAACCTTCAGAACTCCTGTAATTCCAAGGAAATCAAGATCTTGCAACTTGATTATTCTGAGGATAGTACGTTTTTGCTACATTTGGTCCTCATGGTAATTATGTATACTAGTTAGTTTTGTTAGTATGCATACTAGTTAGTTTTACTACAAATGTTTTATGTCCAATATTTATCTTAGCGGGGGATTTATCATCGCTTTATCTCCTTTCCACGTTGTTTATGACTATCCGGAGCGATAGAGACGGCGCCGGCGCGGCGTGGCGTTGATCTAGATTATGAGCCTTTGGCACTTTTAATAGATATAATGGAAATATGTCAGGGATATCATACTTTATAGCATATTTTTTAATAAACTTTAATATAAAATTGGATTTATAATTTCCACGAATAACTCCCTCTACGTATTTCTAAGGCAGTTCCAACTTAATTAACTACATTTTTGGGGGAGTAGTAAATAGACCCAACATGTATAAAATTATTAAACAATCTCAGCTTCTATAGAGCTCATAAAACATATGCCCTTATCCTTATTTGGGTATCACTTATCTAGATATGCCGCAAACTTTTGGCTACAATTTTTACAGCTTCCACTAATTTTTCGAAGAACCACTTACAGTTTAAACTAGAATACAGATACTAGAAAAATCAGACATTGTTGTCATTGTCAATGTGGGTTTTGTTATTAATTTAGAAGAACCAATATATTGTCTACAGGTGACCAAAACTCAGAACCAACGCTGCCTGCAGTTTTGGCGGCGTCTGTGAAAATGTAAGATGTAACATCATATAGAAATATTTGAAAGGCCATTTTATATTATGACGGCATCTATAAGAGATTAACAGTTAAAAAAATGGTAGTAGAACTACCCTCTAGAATACTTTTTGTTTAGTAACATTTTTCACTGCATTTAAATTTTTGATTTTTAGTAAGGTTTTTCCCATTTAGGTCATAGTTTGTTTATTTCGAAACAAAAATTCTTCAAAGAAAAAATATTCCTACAAAAGACTGTTTAATTTGTATCTTTCAAACGTATGCCTGAATAAACTTTTATCTCTTTCCTTTTAAAAATTCTTTTTAAAAAGGGAGATGAATACGATGCCCGGCTTTTCTCTCCCAATTCTAAGAAACTAATTTTCCTGCTCTTTTAGTGCACAGTAAGCATTTGTACAAAGCAGTAACTCCTTAAAATTATTTTTGTTTATGTGACTAAATATGGGGGTCTATATTTTAGTTACATATTAGAGTTTGTATTGTGTAAAACAAGGAACTCAATTTTTCTATTGTATGTTATTTATTTATTTTTTAAAATGCACTCACCGGCACACAATTTCGCCACCCAAAATTTTTGATTAAGTTTGACAATTTATAAGTTTATTATTTGTGCTCCGATTTTCAAGATTCTTGCACCAGTTTGTAGGTACATGTATTGATATTATCGTTTGGTATTATTCAGGTAACAAAAAAATTTTGCTTGCATGGCATTATACAGCGGTGAATGGAAGCGTTGTATTTTCTTCTAAACTTAAAAAATTCTGTGGAAAAATGGAGCAGCTGATTTTGTTTCATATTCCTGTCATATTATCCCGGAGACATCACTAAAATTTTGTTTTTTGAATTATATGAATATCTATTTTCTTGTAAAAGCTGTACTACTTTTTGGAAAAATATAAACACTGATTGACTGATTGATAAAATAGAGTTTGGATTAATAAGACTAGAATGGCCCGCATACAGCCCAGATCTCAATCCTATTAAGAATTTATTTTATGACATGAATTGAAAAAAGCTATTCGCCGTCATCCTAGGCCTCCAGAAAATTTGGTACAGTTATGACCCTGGTAGAGGAATATTGGGCTATTCCCCAGGCAAGGATAACACATTTTTATTCGATGCTAAACAGATTGCGAGCAGTTGTAGCTGAAATAGGTGAATATACATACTCGCTATTGAATTGTTTTGTTGATAATTTTGTTTTGCTTTGTTAATTTTAGTGCGTTTGATATATTTAATTAAATAAACCTTCAAAGTAGTGTTTTTATTTACAGCTCTTACAAAAAAAGAGATATTTAGATAATTCAAAAATATAACCTTAGTGATACAGTCGAACCCGCTTATTGGAATAGCCTTCGTGCAAAGCAAAACTATTCCTATAACCGAGATATTCTAATAACCGATCAGTGGTGGCTAGTAGAAATAAATGTACTGAATATACGTCATAATTCATAATAATAGTACAACCCACTTGGTACATGTACATACTATGTATGTACATGTACATAATATGTACATATGTACATGTACATACATACGTGATGTACATATGGTTATATTTCTGTTTATGTCAATAATACAGTAGCTAGTATAACTATTGCTTATTTTATTAAAACACCAAACTTCATTATCTGTGCATACATACACAAATAAGTATGAAATGATATGTAGATATAGGGATACATATTTTCTTATTAACATACATACTTATTAACAGACTTATTTTTTTTTCTGGAAAAAGAATCGGTAATCTGAGAATAATTTGTTTTTTCTTACCTAGAATATTAGTCCTTGTTGCTTTAAAATATAATAATTAAAAAATTGACATTGGTTTTACCCTCCAGAAAACTTCTTATAATACATATTATAAAGCGGTTATTATACAGGGTGAGGCAGATAACTGGCCTATTGGAAATATCTCGAGAACTAAAGGCAACAGAATCATGAAAAATGGAATACAGGGGTTTTGAAGGATGCTCTATTAAATAAAAATATTTTCACCTCTTTGCAACTTCCGGTTATACCGGAAGTTGCTTATAACTTCGTTTTTTTAAAAGGGACACCCTGTATATTTTTACATTTTTGGATCCTCTTCGATGTCTTCTTTCTTAAATATAAGGATTTGTAATGTTATACAGGGTATTTTAAAAGATATTTACGTTTTTTTATTAATTTCGTAGCAATATTCACACCCTGTAGAATTGTAGTAGTTTGACAACTAAAACTCTACTTACGTTCAAATGATTTTTAATATAGTCTACTATTGTTAAGAATCATTAGTATAGCTAAATTTTAATTTTAGTATACAGGGTTGGTCGAAACTAGGAATGAGTATTTTCTGAGTTTTCTTAAATGGAACACCCTGTATTTTAGTATTGTAATGACATTATATTTTATGGTACTTTTTTATTTCTTAAGCATTGTCTATAGCTAACTGCTTTAATTTGTGCTTAATTGTTAGTCGTACCAACAATCTTAACTACGTAGGTATTTTGATAGCTAAACCATTATTGGTAATTTTAAGGATCAGTCTGGATTAATATGTATTTATTTATGAAAAATTATTTGTGATTGAATATTTTCACGGCCAAACTAATAAAATTTTACGTATTTTTTTGCAATTAATGTTTAGCTTGAATCACCAATAACTTACAAATTAAAGCAGTTAGGTATAGGGAGTACTTATAAAATAAAAAAGTACTATGAAATATCATTTCATTACAATACTAAAATACAGGGTGTTCTATTTAAGAAAACTCTTTAAGAAAATATTCATTCCGAGTTTCGACCAACCCTGTATACTAAAATTTCAAAATTAGCTGTACTAATGATTCTTAACAATAATAGACTATATTAAAAATCACTTGGACGTAAACAGAGTTTTTAATGTCAAAATATTACAATTCTACAGGGTGTGAATTTTGCTACGAAATTAATAAAAAAACGTAAATATCTTTTAAAATACCCTGTATAATATTACAAAAACTCATATCATAAGAGAGAAGGTATTGAGGAGAATCCAAAAATGTAAAAATATACAGGGTGGCCCATTTAAAAAAACGAAGTTATGAGCCACTTCCGGTATAACCGGATGTTGCAAAGAGATAAAAATATTTTTATTTATTAGATCATCCCTCAGAACCCCTTTATTCCAATTTTCATGATTCTGTTGCCTTTAGTTCTCGAGATATTTCTAATAGGCCAGTTATCTGCCTCACCCTATATACAGGCGGTTATGATTTCTAAATTAACTGTTTCTAAAAATCTAAACAGACAACGACGTGGGTGGTTGGTGAGCAATAAGAATATTTACACAAATGAAAAAGTACCTACTTTATGATCGGTAAATGCTTGGCCGAGGTTAGAATTGAAAGTAAGTAATAAAGTGCTTATTATCGACAGCTCCTATAAACCAGAAATATTTTTTTGTAGGAAATTGTACATAAAAAGTCCGTGGTTACTTGAAAAATATATTCTAATAAGCGGTACCATTTTACAAAAACGTATTCCTATAAGCAGTTAAATTTATTAAGGAGTAAATGGAAACGTTTCGGGACCTGAAAATTCTATTCCTTCAACCGGGATATTCCTATAATCGGTACTCTAATAAGCGGGTTCGACTGTATCTCCAGGATAATACAAACGGAGTATGAAACAAAATCAGCCCTCAAATTTTTCCACAGAATTTTTTAAAGTTATGACAAAAAACAAAGCTTCCATTCACCCCCGTGTAATACCATCTAAGCAAAAATATTTTATTACCGGAATAATAACAAGCGACATCAATACATGTACCTACAAACTGATGCAAGAATCTTGAAAATCGGAGTACAAATAATAAAGTTATAGATTGTCAAACTTAATCAAAAATTTTGGGTGGCGGACTTTTGTGCGGCTGAGTGTACTTATATCCAGTTGCACCAACAAATAAACGATTGATTGTTTGATTTGGACTGCCCTTTTCTTTTAAAATATAATAATTGAAAAATACTGTCAATTAAAAACAAAAATTTTAACGATTCTCCCGAAAAATATTAAATGTTTTACCATCAAATATAACAGGACTATTTTCTTTTCTTTGGAAAAAGGGTAAAATTTAATATTTTTTGGGAGAATTGGTAAAATTTCTGTTTTCAATTTGACAGTTTCTTGACAATTTTATTTTAAAATAAACGGGCAATCCAAATTAGTCGTTTATTTGTTGGTGCAACTGGACATTAGTATGGTATTTTCGTTGGATGTGGGCTTAAATTTTGTAAGTATTCCAATTTTGACACCATAGAGACGTTATGAAATTTTTTTGGGTGTAATATCACAAGAGAGTGAGAATAAATTGACAATAATGCGACAGTTTTTGGAAAATTTGTTATTTGGCAATAGACACGAGAGCCCGCAGGGTTCGAGAGGCTATTGCCCAATGACAACAAATTTGAGAAAAAATAAAGCATTATTTTCTTAGTTATTCTTACTGTCGTGTGATATTCGTAAGATTAATACTAACATATAAAATTCTAGTCTTTATATAAAAACAGTCAGTGACATTGATCCCAATTAATGTGACACACATTTTTCAACTTGTCAGTGAAAAGCACCGTTTAGCAAATATTTGGATGAAGATATTAATTAAATATTAGTTAATTTATTTATAAATACAGTTTTGTTCATGAAATAATCTTACTGAAGTAAATTGAGCGCCTAAATTTACCTATTTGTGTTCTCCTCGTGACAATTTGACATTAGATGCAGAACTAAAAGTATATTATGGATATTTTCTTAAATGTGACAGTTGTCAAATCTAGGAAACTGGTTGCAATTAAACAGAAACAATCTACTTAAAAAAATGCTCACTGTAATTTTCTACAGTATAAAATTATCGATGAAATAATAATGTGATTGGACAGAATTAAAAACGTGATCAAAGATCTTACTATACGATTGGAAGTTAAAATCATTAAAAAATAATCGCTGTAATTTTTATTTCTGTAGCTTTTTATTGGTCAGAATCTCCTATGAATGAAATAATCACAGAAATTACTTTAATTTTGTTACACTTAAACTTTATTACTTAGGGATTATCGAAATCACTAATACAAATATCGTCGCCTTAATACTATCACTTGATAACTCGAAATTAGTAGTTCTGAGACAAACGGATTTAAAGATTTTAAAGATAATTGTGCTGCAACTGCTGTGACAATTGTGTTGGTAAATATGGAATTCACTCTGCGGATGTAAAATACTGTTCCTTAATTTTTTTGCTACTGATATATCTAGGAATACGTTGCAAATTTGTTTTCCAATATGGAAAATACCATGAAAAAGTAAAGTTATCCACTTTTAGCACTACCATAATGTTAACATTAAATTTGGTAATGTCGCATGTCGTGTAAAGTTGCATTTAAGTGAACTTTTTAACAAAACTAATATTTTAAGCATTATTTTGGTGAAAATTGGCCCTTTGCCATAGAGGTTGCCAGATCTGCTAACAATTCTCGAAGTTTTGCATCAATATGAACCAAATTAACAGATAGCAATTACGTGGTAAGCTCAATGGCTTTAGAAAAACACGTGCTACAACTAGATAACTAGAGTTAGCTGGTTGTAGCATTCAGTGAATGTCGCATTTACGATTATTTAGATTAAACAATAAATTGATAACTCATCTTGTCAAGTTTTAGTACTGAATATTAGGGGCATTTGAGTTTTATCAACTTTCGTCAATCATAAAAAAATACTTAACCAGTTTGGAGCGAGTTGTCAAGTTTTTACACAATATGGAGGCAAAAAAACTATATCTTGTGAACTAGTTATCTCAAAAACGTCAATTTTTGAGTTATGAAGTTATAGTAAGTACTAAGTCGAAGATATGATAACGACGATGGTCCTCGAGCTGCCTGGTGCCCAGACTAGACCTGGTATCTTGAAGTTTCATGTTAATTTTATTCTAAATCAGTCGAAAATCAATACTCGGGAGTTGTTAAGGTCGCTGAACACGAATGTGATAACGACGATGCGCAATGGTTCTCGAGCTACCTGACGTCCAAGGTGGACCTCGTCTCCTGAAGTTTTATATTGAATATAGTAGCGACGATGGTCCTCAAGCGAGCTGGGACTCAAGTTAGACTTTGTCTCATGGAGTTTAATGTTAATTTTATTCTAAATAACTTGGCAGAAATAAGTTCTTCTTCTTATGGTGCCTGTCCGTTACGGATGTTGGACACTAACATGGCTATTCTGACTTTGTTGACTGCTGCCCTGAAAAGTCCGGTAGTGGTTAAGTTAAACCATTTTCGCAGGTTATGCAGCCAGGATATTCTTCTTCTTCCTGGACCTCTTTTCCCTTGCACTTCACCTTGAAGTATAGTCCGAAGTAGGTCAT
Source organism: Diabrotica virgifera virgifera (assembly GCF_917563875.1). Classification (NCBI taxonomy): domain Eukaryota; kingdom Metazoa; phylum Arthropoda; class Insecta; order Coleoptera; family Chrysomelidae; genus Diabrotica; species Diabrotica virgifera. Next base: position 45,327,096 of record NC_065444.1, read on the forward strand.
ATCGTTGTTAATTGTGCATTATATGGCCCAGGTATTCCAGTTTGCAACGTTTTAGGTTACGACTAGTTCGCGCTCTTTACCCATTCTATGTAGAACTTCTTAGTTGGTTACTCTGTCTATCCAGGAAATCCTCAACATGCGTCTATAGCACCACATCTCAAATGCTTCGAGTCTCTTCAGTGATGCTTCAGTTAAGGTCCATGACTCCACGATATAAAAGAACGGAGAATACGTAGCATTTTTGTAAACGAACTTTTATTTCCAATTTTATATCGTGGCTGTTAAAATATTTTTTTCATTTTGACGAAAGCTGTTCTTGCCTTCTCGATACTTATCTTAATTTCCGTCGATTGGTCCCACTGTTCATTTAAGATTGCACCCAAATAACAAAAGTTGGTGATTTGTGTTATAGGTTGTTGGTTAACTAGTAATTGACCAGGTGGTATTCTATTTTTGCATATAACCATGTATTTGGTTTTTTTGATGTTAAAATCAAGCCTAAACCTGCTACTTACTTCTGCCACCCTGGAGACAAGTGTCTGAGAAATGACTGTCTGCAAAAATGACAGTATCATCAGCGTATCTTATGTTGTTAAATCGTTCTCCGTTTATAAGTATTCCCTCGTCTATGTCCGTTAGCGCTAGGTTCATAATGTCCTCTGAATATGTATTGAACAATAATGGGGACAATATACATCCCTGTCGCCCACCTCTTTTTATCTTTATGTCGTCTGTTAACTAATCCCCTACTCTAACAGCTGCAGTTTGTTCGTAATAGATATTGTTTATTATACGGCGATCTCTGCTGTCTAGACCAATTGAATTTAATATTTTCATCAGTTCGTCATGTTTTATTCTATCGAACGCTTTCTGGTAATCAACAAAACACACATATATATCACAATTCACGTCTCTACATCTTTGAAAGAGAACTTGTATTGCAAAAAGTGCCTCTCGAGTACCCAATGCATCCCTGAAGCTGAATTGTGTGTTTGTCATGTGTTCTTCACACTTTTTATATATTTTTTTATGTATAATTTTAAAAAAAGTTTTCAGGAGATGGCTCATAAGGCTTATTATTCGATAATTTTCACATTTTTTGGTATTGGGTTTTTTAGGGATTGTTATAATAGTTGATTTTAGCCACTGTTGGCTGTCGGAGTATTTTTCCACTTTGGTATATATTGTTGAAGATCAAGGTAAGTCTTTTTACCTCGTCTTTATCCATAATTTTCAAAAGTTCTGAGTAGAACTCGTCTGGTCCTGCGGCTTTTCCCTCCTTAATGTTGTTTATAGCAGCTTCTACTACGTCATTTTTATTTTGTGTGATGGTGACATTCCTATCGTCTTCAAATGCTGTTGTCACATAGTTCATCCATGTAGTTTTTGTTTCTTCAATATCAACTACTGGATTTCCTTGAGCGTCTGTTAAGTGTCCCGGCCTTTTTGATTTATAGATGCCTACTGCTTCTTTGATCTTTTTGTGGGGGTTGAAGGAATCGTGTTTCCGTTCCAATATCTCGATTTCTTCACACCGTTTTTCCAGATTTCTGTTTTTAGCTTCTCTAACAGCTTTTTTTTTCTCTTTGTCTAGAAACTGACATGCAACGTGGTCTTTCCGCTTGGATTCTCTTCTCGCTTGAAATAAGTTGTCATTTATTATTCAGGAGTTTTGAGGTTCCTTAAACACGAATATGTTAACGACGAAGGTCTTCGATATACCAGGTGCCCAGGATGCATCTACATACTGCATATTACAGTATATTCTGTAAGGATCTGCTGGTCTTCCTAGAAACTCCTCTTAGTTATAGACTGGCTTCACGCAATCCGACAATTCGACCGCTCTTGAAGTTGCTTAGCTGCGATACCCGGTGAATTTCACCCACTGTATTCATTTGAAGCAATTAAGAAAAGGCTTCTCAAATCGTCTAAAATTAGCAAACAACTATAACAATAAAACATGTATAAACATTTTCAATTTTTTGTAACACGAAAATGCAGCAGCTGCATAATACTCTGGTTAAATCGGAGAGTGCAGGAAGAGTCTATACTGGTTTCGGAGGTCTTTTCCCCCTCATCAGTAGTCCCATATCCTCTTCTCTCCGATTTCTCCAGGTATCACACTTTGGGCCTTTTCGAATTGCAAAGAAAGAAATGTCACGAATGAACTAGAGCCATCTACCGAAAAACGAAGTAAGTTATCAATTGAAGTAGCACAGAAATGTTTATACATTTTTAATTCATTTACTCTTTTGTAGGAGTATTAAGGAATCCTTCTTGTTGGAACTTTTACCACGCTGAGCAGATGAGTTGTGAATTATTTAAAATTCTCTCATCTTAATTTCCTCGGCTTCCTGTTTGATTTATAAATTTTTAAAATCTCAGGAGGTGTAATCAAAGAAAAAATTCCACCTGTTGTCAATCTGGTGGTATGGGAACGATATTTATTATCGTTTTCTGTGCTACTTTGATTGATAACTTACTTTGTTAACTATAACAATAATTTGGTGAGAGTTATTGTAATAAAGTTAGTGTTATTGGAGTATGAAATCAATCTGATGAGAACTGCGCTATATAATCAGCAACTGATCTAGGGTTGGTGAAATTAAATTTTTTTCAAATTTAATCTGAAATTAATTTATTACAAAATGGAGTTAAAAGTTACATATCAGTCACAAGAAAGCCTCTGCGACCAAATATGAGCCTGCAAATCACCATCTCCTTCAAGAGACCCATTTACTCATAAGGGGAATTCTATGTATATTTTATAATATAATAGCAAGCACGTATATTATGTTCTCTCTATTTTCTTAGTAGTTATAGTTGTATTTGTCACCATACATTTATACAGCGTTTATGGTAAGAGGGTCAGTTACAAAATAATTTGGTCCAGGGATAAACGTAGAATTACCTCTAACTGAGAAAGTACATATAATAGCAGATAGCCAAATGCTTATAGCGTTGAAGTAAAATATGCAGGAATCAGTTCAGAATTATAACACGCTTCTTTACTGCCCATGCACCGGTCAACTATATACTTCTTCTTAAGCTTCCGTCTCCTGTCTAAGCTTGTCGATCATCACGACTATTTGTATTTTGTTTACAGCTACTCTAAAAAACGCTGATTAGACGAGGAATTAAACCATTTCCTGAGATTGCGAAGCTATGATTTTCCTCGTCGCTTTCCAACACTAGACTTTTCTAAAATCTTTCCACGCATGGTATTCTGCTGAAAGTGGGATGTTGTTCCTCCTATGATGTGGCGAAGGTATTGCAGTTTACCTATCTTTATTTCATTATTCAGTTCTGTTTCTTTTGAATGTCTTCCCAAGACTTCTTCATTCGTGACACTGTCTAGGTAAAATATTCTCAGGATTCTTCTGTAAAGCCACATCTCGAAAACTTCCATTTTTATTTTCACAAATTTAGTCAGAGTAGCTGCCTCTATACCGTATCTTCTTCTTCTTTAAGTGCCATCTCCGCGACGGAGGTCGGCAATCATCATAGCCATTCGTATTTTAGAGACGGCTGCTCTGAAAAGTTCATTTGATGTACATCCGTACCACTCTCTCAGGTTGCGCAGTCACGATATTCTGCGTCTCCCTATGCTTCTCTTTCCTTAAATCTTTCCTTGCATAATCAATTGGAGCAAGCTGTATCTCTCTCCACGTGTAATATGTCCGAGATATTACAATTTTTTTGTTTTGATGTTATTTAGGATTTCAATTTCTTTATTCATCTTTCTCAGAACCTCTTTGTTTGTGACGTGTTCTGCCCACGATATTTTCAGAATTGTTCTGTACACGCACAGCTCGAATGATTCTAGTTTTTTCAGTGATGCAGCATTCAAGGTCCAAGATTTCATTCCATAAAAAAAAGTCGAGAAAACGTAGCACCTAGCCAACCTAACTCTTAGCTCTAACTTCAAATCTCTTGTGCAGAGCGCTTTTCTCATTTTGTTAAAATTTGCTCTAGCCTTTTCTATTCTGATTTTGATTTCCTGTAAGTAATCTCCTGTGGAGTTGATCAAGAGATTTTTGTTATTTCTTTGAGTTTTCGATATTCTCATAAACTTTGCCTTCTTGACATTCACTGTTAGCCTGTATTCTTGTCCAAACTCTGCTGTTCTGGTCACCAGCCTCTGAAGATCCCCAATATTTTCAGCTAAGATGACAGTGTGTCATCCACATGTCTAATGTTGTTCATGGGAACTCCATTTACCTTTATTCCAGCTGTTTCACCCTCAAGAGCTTTTTTGAAGATCTCTTCCGAGTAGGAATTAAAAAGAATTGGCGACAAAACGCATCCCTGTCTCACTCTACGTCTGATTTCAATTTCCTCTGACAGCTGGTCGTTAACACGTACTTTTGCTCGTTGTTTATAGTATAAATTTGATATAGTCCTGAGGTCATTGTAGTCAGACTTCTTTGATTCCAGGACATCAATTAATTGTTCATGTCGTACTTCGTCGAATGCTTTATTATAGTCAATAAAACACGCCCAGGCACCTTTGTATAAGTATTTTAAGTGAAAAAAGAGCTTCACAAGTTTCCAGGCCTTTGCGAAACCCAAATTGCATATCATTAATGTCTATGTCCAGTTTATGATGTATTCGGTTATGGATGACTTTCAGTAACAACTTTAGCATATGGGACATCAAACTACTGGTGCGGTAGTCGCCGCATTCTCTTGCGTTTTTCTTTTTAGGGAGGAAAATAAAGATCGACGTCAACCATTCTTTGAGTAATGTGCCTGAGCTATAAATTTTGTTCAAGAGTACCACTAAAACATCAATATGCTGCTCATCTATAATTTTTAAAATGTCGATAGGAAGCATGTCAGGTCCTGGGCTTTTCCTGTTCATCATTGTTTTTAACGCATGTATTATTCCTTCCTTTGTAATATCTGGACCTATTTCTCCTGAAGTAAGTTCTTTGTGTTCCAGGTACCCTCTTTCATCATCGAACAGTTCATCGATGTATTCTGCCCAACGTTGTACTTTCTCATCGGTCTCTGCTATAGCAACCCCGTGTCTATCCAGAAGTGCACCAGTGAGATTTTGTTTTCTTAGTCCAGCCATTTCTTTGACTTCCTTATGTAGGTTAAATAGATCGTATCTTTTTTGGAGGTCCTCGATCTCTTTGCATTTCTCTTCAAAGTGTTTTTTTTTGCCTGCTTTATCATATATACCGCCTGCTATAACGTATAGAAGAATACCAAATATGTAACATCTGAACATTGAGTAAAATAATGGGACAAACAAAAACCATGAGAGACTTTTGCTCATAGATTTTGTATAACCTAGAGTGCATATCAACGCAAACATGTATAATGAAACCTTGAACAAGCTCCATCAAGCACTAAGAAGAAAACGTCCATAGAAGATCGGTCCGACGTGGTAGCATTCTTCTGCACAAGAATGTTCAGTTTCATGTTTGCTCTTTTGCACAAGAATGTTCAGTTTCATATTGTAAAAGTAGTGCAATAGAATATACAACTAAATAAATGAAGGATATTAGAGCATCCATCCTATGGTCTCGATTTACCGCCTTGCGATTTTCATATCTTTGGGCCACTGAAAAATGCTTTAAAGGGTAATCACTTTCAATATGACGAACAAGTACAAAATTCCGTAAAGAGATTCTATAACCAAAAGAATTATGTTTAAGGTGAAACAGTAGCGATCAACAGGTAGCGAAAACGCGTTCCAAGATTGCGGCTGTAATTTTGAATATTTTTTCGAGATATTTGGCACACGTATTCGTAATATAATAAAAGATGGCGGTACAGAGCCCAATCTGAAAAATATATTAATATGTGGAAATTACTCTGTAATTAAATACAATATTAAAAAAACGAGCCTGTACCGCCATTAAGAAGAACAAAAAAATACACTTTCTTCAAATAAACTTTTTTAGCCGATGCCTAGATTTTGTGTCATTTTGGAACTACTAATGAAATAAAAAATTTTAGTAGTTCCAAAGTGACACAAAATCTAGGCATCGGATAAAAAAATTTATTTGAAGGAATTGTATTTTTTTGTTCTTCTTAATGGCGGTACAGGCTCGTTTTTTAATATTGTATTTAATTACAGAGTAATTTCCACATATTAATATATTTTTCAAATTGGGCTCTGTACCGCCATTCTTTATTATATTACGAATACGTGTGCCAAATATCTCGAAAAAATATTCAAAATTACTGCCGCAATCTTGGAACGCGTTTTTGCTACCTGTTGATAGCTACTGTTTCCTCTTAAGCAGGTTTATACATCGGTTTGTGATAAAACGTAACTGTGATAATTACTTTTAGATGTATTTGCCTATATATTTTTTCTTGGTCGAAGATGGGTTTTACACGTTTGAACAAGCCTAGTAAATATACGTACAATCAATTTTTACTTTACAAAAAACGGGCATGAGGGGCCCACATCCTCGAGCGCCGATTCACCGAACTTGACATAGCCCAGAGCGGGGACTCGGCGCCCGAGCAAGTAAAACAGATCGAAGATAAGTCACTTGAGATAGCGGGAATAGAGCGCCTCACGCTGGCCTGCATTGATCGGGGTAGGATTTCATATAGGAGTCCGTGTACCCAAGACTCCCATATGATAAGCACTTTGCTGATTGAGAGCCCCTATAGCGCATCAGAGTGCTAACGGGGAATAAGTGGATGGTCTGGAGCATTGAAGCGGGGTGGAGTGATTCCTGCTTACGGGAGTTAATCCTCCTCGCCCCAATGAATTGTATCACCCGAATGTCATTCTCTAGGGGTGAGCAAGTCTCTCAGGCTGGGTTAAATCACTATGCTTGAAGATGCGTTTATTATAATCAGTATGACATCTACAAATTTTTTACCCGTGTATTTTACCCTAACACTTCCTTTCTGTTTAAAAATCACTTAACGTTTTCCAGGAAACAACTGTTCCAACATGAATATAGAATATGCGAGAATATTTAATTTCTTCCACTTTAAATATGGAAAATATGGAAACGTACCATAATCCAACGTAACGCATTCCACAATCGGGTCGTTTTATTCCGCAAGCGTTTTTATATTGCAGTGTCAGCAGCACAATGCCTCGACATTATAGGTTCTCAGAAAATGATTTATTGTGAAGACATGAACCCTTTTCATAATTACTCGGAAACCAGTGAAAACTCTATTCAGCTTTATGATGACGTTCATTTACAGGGTTGCTGTAGAAAAATATAAAACTGTGTTTCGTTTTGTTCTATTTTTATTGCAAAACTCTTTTATACAGTAATTTATTTGTCAATCTCTAATTTTGCGGACTTTTCGAGGGGAAATCAGCACCGTGCTATAGAACTGGAAAGGGCCTTGTTCATAAGTTTACCTATGTTCCCATTCCACTTAAAAAAATATGGAAAGATTTTAGCAGTAATTCAAAGGAAATAGGAAATATTGGAATAAAAGAAAATAATTCGGCCCGAAACCGCGTTCTTTTTTTTTCATTTTCAATTGTTTTCCATTCATTGAGTTCATCCTTTTTTTCAGTGTACTTTGTTAACTGAAAGTTAAAAGTCGATAACGAAAAATAATTGGTAATCAAAAATTGTATTCTAACTGTATACAGGGTGTCCAGAAACTCTACTGACAAATGAAGACAGGAGATTCCTCAAATAATTTTAAGACAATTTAACCCAATTCACCTAGTCTGAAAATGCTTCCTAAGGGAGCTAGAGCTCTTTAAAGATGGCGTCTTGTAATTAGTTTTTCTCAAATACCTCCAGAACTCTTCTATTTAGAACAACAAAAGTTGGTACGCGTATTTATCTTCTCCAAAGACAAATCTTTTCCGTCTATTGCGAATTTCTAATTTCGATCATAGGCGTCCGTTTTGGGTAGGGCAATGGTTATTTTATCGCATAACTTTTTTGTTTTTAATTTTTAAGCATTTTTGACACTAGATTATTAAATTATGAGGTATTCGAGTACTAAAAGCTACTCTTGCTTTAAGTTGGTAAAAAAAATCGTTTTTTTTTATTTTTTTTTAAATTTTTTATCAAATTCCAGAAACAAAAAACTTTCAAATTGATTTTTCTAGAAAACGGTGTATCCTGCCGACTTGAAGCAAGAGTACCTTTCGATACTAGAATACCTAACAATTTAATAATCAAGTATCAAAAATGCCTAAAATTCAAAGACAAAAAAGTTATGTGATGAAATAACTGTTGCCCTGCCCAAAACGGACGTCTACGACCGGTACTAGAAATTCGAAATAAATGCAATCGATTCATCTCTGGAAAGAAAATACGCATACCAATTTTCTTTTTTCTAAATAGAAGCATTCTGGAGGTATTTAACAAAAGCTAATTACACGACGCCATCTTCAAAGAGCTCCAGCTCCCTTAGGAAGTATTTTTGGACTAGGTGAATTGGGTTAATTTGTCTTAAAATTATCTGAGGAATCTCCTGTCTTCGTTTGTCGGTAGAGTTTTTGGACACCCTGTATAAAATAGTTATAATTAACTGTTGAACAAGACTTACCAACAATGTTTTGAAATTTATAAAGACGTGCATCTCCGACATGTAATTTTTTGTCAATAATCTTGCTCACTTTGCGGCTCTTTGCTATCTTGGGCTAGTCTACATTGCTTAATATTTCTTCTGGCCTTCTATAAACTTAAACCATAATGGTAATATTAAACGTGTTATTTATAAAAAATGCCGTAAAAACAATGCTCTATTGATGTAGGAGGAATACTGCGTACCATATAAAAAGAAGGAATATCTGTATATTTGAATGCTCTAACCACAGAACGATTACGCTTCTAAACGCATAGTATAAAATATTCCTCACTATACTATGTTATCGTATGGCACCATACGCTGAAAGAATAATTGGAAAATACCAGGCAGGTTTCAGAGGTGGTAAATCGACAATTCAGCAGATTGCAACCCAGAGACAAATTTTAGGAAAAATACTGGAACATGACATAGATACTTATCACATAGTTACAAATTGCAAGACAGCGACGCTGTAAATGAAAGAGAAATATTCAGAGCAATGAAAGAGCCAGTTAAATCAGTTAAATTTAATTAGTTAATAAATTATTTTACAAAACTAACTCTTGAAAATATGTAGACTCCGAATCAAGGGAAAAGTGTCTGAATCTTTTAAAAGATGTAACGGGCTGCGACAGGGAGACCTTCTCTTTTGTATTCCGTTCAGTATGGCTCTAGAAAAATAATACGTATGCCATAAATCACAACCGCCGACTCAATATATAACCAATCAGTGCAAATCTTTGCTCATGTTAATTGTATCAATATTGGAAAATGTTGTACGAAAGGCATATGTAGCACTAAAATAATCGGCAACAAAAATGGGTTTAGTAATAAGCACCAATTAAACGACACATATACAGTGCTAGTCAAAAGTCCGTACCCCCCCTCGTATCTTTTGAACGGTTATACCTATAATAGTGAAATTTGGAGGAAGGAAATAAACGGACGTAAGCTTCTTAACTAGTTATGACAGGTGACGTAATAGTGACAGATGACGTTACAGAGCCACTGTGACCGATAATTTTAAATAGGACCTTATGGTAAGTGATACCTCGTTTGAAAGGTATTTAGAATACCTATTCAGTCATACTAATTTTTTTGAGTTTAGGTTGATTTTGATTTTGGTGAATAAATTAAATAAATATAATATTGTAGTTTCGAATTTAATTAATAAAAATTCAAATGTCCGCCTATGAATTTTTTGGCAAAAAAGTTGACGTTTTTTAATTCTCTAGTAGTTTTTACGTCAACGTCAACCTGTTTGACAAGTAATCATAGGCGGAATTTTGAATTTTTATTAATTAAATGCGAAACTACAATCTTATATTTATTTCATTTGTTCATCAAAATTAGCTTAAACTCAAACAAAATTGGTATGACTGAATAGGTATTTTCAATACCTTTCAAACGAGTTATCACTTGCCATAAGGTCCCATTTAAAATTACCGGTCACAGTGGCTCTGTAACGTCATCTGTCACTATTACATCACCTGTCATGACTAGTTAAGAAGCTTACGTCCGTTTATTTTCTTCCTCCAAATTTTACTATTATAGGTATAACCGTTCAAAAGATACGAGGGGGGGTACGGACTTTTGACTAGCACTGTATAAAAATAAGCATGCAACCATAAATCCTACGACCACATGTTGTAGACAACGATGTAATCGAAGCGGATAACAAACTTGTATATTTTTATATCAAATATGTGTTGTCATTTTGGGCTTAATGCTCATATTAAATCCTCAATTATACCGAGAAATACAAAGGTGAAACTCTACAAAACAACTGTATATACTGAAACTTTATCTTTTTCTTAATACCTACTTCTGAAAGAGTTACTAATTAGTATAACAAAAACATCAAATACAAATCTTAGATGGCGCAAAAAATTATGGAGCTGAAAAGCACCCTACTAATTTTTACTCTGGCTTCACTCTTACCGTCTTTTATTAATTTTAATCAAAGCCTCTATACTGTTTTCTTGTTAGTGCTTCTCTTGAAATCATGTCGAATTTATATTTAAAATCATGTGATGAGCGTGCTATTGTTCTTTTCATGATCATTTTTCAGTGCGTAACAAATGATAGGAAAAAGGGTAAGTCCGTGATAATACAAATTTATGACATTTATTCTAACACGACATTTTAGTTAAATCTGACAGTTGTCACATTTTATTTTCAATTTGGAATAAAAACAAATCAAATGTGTTTCTTGCATTTATAAAATGGTATTTTCTTTGATTTTTATAGTCTTATAAATTATACAGATTATATTTGTAACATTATGATCTAATTAAAAAAAAATATTTTTTATTATGGCGCCATCTATCGACAACTAGAATAACTAGAAGAAATGTTATAAAAATGTCACCGACGAAATGTAATCACCGACGTGCCTTTTTTCTGTCACATACAATTTAATGCGTTAGAAAGAAATCGAAAAACTGTGACGCACTGAAAGATGATCATAAGAAATACTGTAATAACCGGCAAAACAGCGCAAAAGATGGAAAGCATATTAAATTGTGAGATAAAAAGAAATAAAACTAGTAGAGTTCTTAAATTTAGCGATACTAACATATAAATTGACATTATATTGATTGTTTCCCACCTTTAGACGTATCAGAGGAGTATGTCAACTAAAACTGTCACTATGACAGTGGCATTTCTAAAATTCGTTCGATACGTCTAAAGGTGGGAAACAATCAATATAATGTCAATCTATAACTTACTATCGCTAAATTTAACACCTCCACTAGGTTCATCTCTTTTTATCTCACAACTTAATATAAGTTCCATATTTTGCGTTATTTTGTCGGTTATTAGTGCGCTCATCACTGACCACAAATAATATCGAAGAATGAGTAATATAGAAAATTTCTGCTTAAATCTTTTTATTACTTTATAATTTCAAAAACTTTTCCAACCCAAACGATGAGATTGCTCTATTTTCACTTATCGATCAAACCGAACTTCCATCTAAAACTCCTTGGAGAATGTTTATCTGCCTTATTAGAGACCCGTCTATAGAAAGTGGGAGAATGTGGCTTTTAATAATACCCAACTCGGTTTCTCTAATTAAGTAAGGTCTCGTGTCCTTTTGAGGTTTAGGAATCTGAACGGTCTACCCTTTTCGTATACCCTTAGGTGATGAAAAGTTTTTCATCGAACAATATAAAAGCAAATGGTGTTAAAGAAATGAATAAAATATAAAGTATATCTAGGTTTAACATTTCTAAAATGTAAAATTAACTTGAAAAATAGCAATATTCTTCTTTTTCTAGATCCATGACCATTATCGATCGTTGGATATAATGTTGGCTGCCATATTCGCTATCGTGACTTTATTGACAGCAGCTCTGAGTAACGATGTACTCGATTTTCCTTACCACTATCTTAGAATTGTTTCCCATGATGTTCTTGTTCTACCAGGATCACGTTTACCTTGGATCTTTCCCTGAATAATCAGATGTAAAATATTATTTTTCAAGGTGTCTCATAATGTAAAGCAGGGGTGGGCAAATACATTTAATCGCGGGCCAAAATAAAATTTTCAAAATATCTGCCGGGCCGGAGGACTATACGACTATACCGCGTACGTACGCTGTGCACACGTGAATGTTTTTGGTGGAGTTTTTTTCCCTGTCCAAGAAATTTTTTTGACAGAAATATTATAAGTATCATTTTAAAGCATTTGGTCAAAGAAATTTGACTGTTAATAATAGGTAATAGTAATAATAAATTGTCTTACTTGGGGGTACATGCGAACAATTTTTGCCCAGTAAAATATGTCACGTAATTTTTAAAGAAATATGGTCCATTATATTGTCATAACAAGGATCCAGATAAAAAATTAAGATACTGAACAAGTAGACAAAATGAAATACTTAGGGGTCTGGATTACGGAGAATCTAAATGCGAAATCAGAAATTCGATCAAGAATAAAGCAATCAAGAACAGCCTTTTTGAAGATTAGTAAATTTCTGAGTAACCAAAGACTCAACCTGCAAATCCTATATCGGATGGTAAAATTTTATATCCACTCTATTTTTATTTCGAGTGTCGAGGCTTGGACTGTTAATATTGACTTAATAAGAAAGCTGCAAGCTTTTGAGATGTGGCTTTTTATGCAGCTTTTTTGATTTTGAAAATACCATGGACCGATCATATTAAGAACGAAAGTGTTGCACAGAATGGGAAGAAACAGAGAACTTTTGACTAAAGTAAGGTCGCCAATTAAGGCCACCTTAAGGCTTAAATATCTGTAATATTTTATTCAGGAACAATATGGAGGAAAACTCTTTTATACGTATTGCCTAACATTTTAGCTATCGAATTTCAGGATAAAATACTTACTAAATAAATAAAGAAATATAAAATTTTAACATTGAATAAATCTGGAATATTTGGCCTTATTAGGAACTGGTAGCTTAATAAGGCCAGTTTCATTTTTTACGCAAATTGAGGTGAATAATAAATTTTAAACCTAAGAATTAAAGAACAAATACAAAATTTAGTGAAAGAAACTTTTATTCATATTAAAAACAAAAATTTGTCAATACATTAAGCACACATACCGCACATTTACACACGTCTAGGACAATTGGCTTTATTAGGACACTGTCAACTTTTTTATTTAACATAAAAAAAATAATAAAAAGCAATATAGAGAAAAACAGTTCCAATTCCTTAAAATGTATTAATTTACTATCGCTTTACAAAGAAAAAATAATTGACTTATATTTATTAAGTACCATTTTAGTAATTTTATAACTTACCTAAAATTTATAAACTAACTTCCGCACCGTAACAAACACGTGTCTAGTCTACTTGGCGCTGCTATGTGATACTACCTACTGAATGGCGTAGACGATTTTGACCGAGAAAGACTTTACGGTGACCTCTAATATATAATATGTATATTTAAGAAAATATTTGCAATTGGCCTAATTAAGACACTGGCCTTATTTGGCGACACTACCTTATTAGTAAATAGAGAAAGACAGCATATTTAGGGCAGACACTTAAATATGATAAGTACGAGATATCGCAGCTTATTATGAAGGGTAGTATCGAAAGAGAAAGTGGTCCTGGTAGACGACAAATAAATGTCCTGGCTGAAAAACATTCGCGACTGAACCGGGTTAAATACTCTCTATTATTTATATATTTCATTATTTATAAGCTGTTATAACATCAGATCCAATAAGATGTAAATTGGAGCTGGAAGGCTAGATGCTAGAACAAGTGATGGAGTTTAAATACCTAGGCATCACACTATCTAGCTGAGGAAGGCTCGAAACAGAAGCGAAAGATCAAATGAATAGAGCAAACAGAGCCGCAGGTTACCTAAATGACACAATATGGAGAAATAAAAATATCGGAAAAGAAATTAAAGGCAGAATTTACAAAACAGTGATCAGACCAATAATAACATATGCGGCAGAAACACGACCTGACACAGAGAGGACAAAAATATTGCTCGAAACAACGGAGATGAAAACCCTTCGAAAAATCGATGGTAAGACTCTATGGGACAGAGCTTAGAAGTACAGATATACGACGGAGATGCAAGGTGCATAACATTAATTACTGGGTAAGAAACAGAATAATAGAAAGGAATGACCACATAAGCCGAATGACAACAAATAGGGTAGTGAGGACAGCGAGAGACGGATCCCCAATAGGAAGACGATCAGTGGGAAGACCACGAAAACGATGGAACGACAAATTACTAGAGGCACATTGAAAAAACATACAGAGGCATGTCTATACAAAAAGAAGAAGAGAAGATTATTTATAAGAACACTACGCACCCTAATACTGTTGATTTCAACAAAATAAAAGATATTAAAAAAATTGCTTGCGGGTTTTTTCAACGGGCCGGATAAAGTAAGCGAAAGGGCCGGGTCCGGCCCGCGGGCCGGCTTTTGCCCACCCCTGATGTAAAGTCTAGCTTGCGTCTCTTTATTATATTGACCAGGGCCCGGATTACGTACACTCGATACGCATCGTATCCGCCATGTTTTCCCATAAGGCGCTACAGTAAAACATGGCGGATACGATGCGTATCGAGTGTACGTAATCCGGGCCCAGTTGTGTTGTTTGGTTCAGCCGTCAAAGGGCATCCTCATTTCTAACTCTATCTTCTTCTTCTTCAGCCTTCAGTAATCCAACTTTGGACATAGGCCTCCCCCAATTCAATCCAGTGTTGTCTATTTTGCGCCACCTGTTTCCAGTTGTGTCCTCCAAACTTCTTTATGTCATCGGCGCATCTCATTTGTGGCTCTCCTCTACTTCTTCTTCCTAACCACGGTATCCATTGTTATATTTCGTGATTCCATCTTTTATCCTTCAGTCGGGCATTGTGTCGTTCGAAGTTCCATTTTAATTTGGCAGCATGTTCTCCTGCATCTTTTAATTTGGTTTTGCTTCTAACCCATTTATTTGTTTTTTATACGTAATCCATTTATACGTAAATATAGGGAGGATACACTGATCGTAAACTCTGGTTCTCAAATATTGTTCTATTTTAGTGTTTTTCAAGATCCAACTCAGTTTCCCAAATCCTGCCCACGCTAACCTTATTTTTCTGGTAGTTTCGGCAGCTTGATTTTCTTTGTTAACTTTCATTATCTGTCCCAGTTAGTATATGTATATTCTAACTCTATACTCAATTATACGGAGTGTACCAAAAATATTGGTCATAAATGATACCACACATTCTGTGGTCAAAAAGAGTTCGATTGAACCTAACTTATCTTAGTACAAATGTGCTCATAAAAAAAGTTACAGCCCTTTGAAGTTATAAAATGAAAATCGATTTTTTTCAATATATCGAAAACTATTAGAGATTTTTTATTGAAAATGGACATGTGGCATTCTTATGTCAGGAACATCTTAAAACAAAATTATAGTGAAATTTGTCCACCCCATAAAAATTTTATGGGGGTTTTGTTCCCTTAAACCCCCCCAAACCATTGTGCACGTTCCAATTAATTTATTATTGGGGTACCATTAGTTAAACACAACGTTTCTAAAACTTTTTTGCCTCTTGGCATTTTTTAGATAAGTCAGTTTTTATCGGGATGTGGCTTCTTTTTAAATATGTTTACATAAAAATTTTATGGGGGTTTTGTTCCTTTAAACCCCCCGAATGTTTGTGTACGTTCCAATTAAACTATTATTGTGGTACCATTAGGCAAACACAGTATTTTTGAAACATATACAAATATGTGGTGGATTCGGCAAATATTCAAAATATCTCGATAAATACTGGCTTATCGAAAAAGTACTAAGAGGCAAAAAAGTTTTAAAAATATTGTGTTTACCTAATAGTGCAACAATAATAATTTAATTGGAACGTACACAAAAGTTTAGAGGGTTTAAGGGAACAAAACCCCCATAAAATTTTTATGGGGTGCACAAATTTTAATTTTTTTTTAATTTTTTTTAAGATGTTGCTACTATAAGAATGTCACATGTCCATTTTCAATAAAAAATCTCTAAGAGTTTTCGAAATATGAAAAAAAAATCGATTTTCAGTTTGTAACTTCAAAGGGCTGTAACTTTTTTTGTGTGCACTATTGTATATAGGTAAGTGCAGTTTAATCAACCTATTTTTCACCCCAGAATCTGTGGTAAAATTTATGACCAATCTTTTCGGGACACCCTGTATATCCCATAAATGTTGATTGATTGAGAAAGCAATATCTGCATTTCAAAAATGTCATGATTTGTCAATACCCATAAAAATCAGGTAACTACGATGTTGTCTATTTCCTATACTGTTGTATGGAGTTGAGTCGTGGACTCTAACAGACGCCACCGGCAAGAAAATTGAGGCATTTGAAATGTGGCTTTATCATCGAATCCTGAAGATATCTTATACCGACCACATTACTAATCAGGGTGTTTTGCTAAGAATTCAAAAAGAAAATGAGCTGTTAATCACAATAAAAACAGCCAAAATCGAATACTTTGGTCACATCATGAGGACCAGTGAATGAAAAATCTACGTACGTGGTTCAACACAATAACCACAAATCTTTTTAGAGCAGCAATGTGCAAAGTAGAGATTGCCATGATGGTCGCCAACATCCGAAATGGATAGGAACTACAAGAAGAAGATAAATGTTGAATACGTTTTGTCGTACCGGAGACCTGAGGATGCTCAGTAAATTATAGTAAATGAAACCGGTCGTCGTGTGTAGAATAAATTGATTATGAGTAAAAAATTTAAAAAGACATTTTAAAATAATGTTGCCACAAAAATTATTTAAATTTTTTATATAAGGTAAGGGTAATATACAGGGTGTTTCATTAATAATTGTCCATATAATAACTGGAGAAACCTTAGCACAAAATACGAAGATTTAACCTAAAACACTTAAATAAAATGTGGTTCCTTACTGAGTTACAGGGTGTTTTATCTAAAAATTGAAAAACTATTTTTGCTCAGCATTTTAAAACTATTCAACGTATCCTTTTCATACTTGGCAGGAAGTATAAGTACTATAAAAGGTACTAAATTATGTTAAACAAATGTTTATGGCTATTATCAGAGGCGTACGACGGGGGAAAGTGAATAGTTGACCCTTTCCAAATTCTACGCCACTGGCGAAATTGTTATTTTAGTTCAATTTTTGGATTCTGCAATACTTTCCATGAAAATAATATACTCTTCATTCGTAACGATAAAGTCATTAGTTTTCGAGATATCTGAAGTTAAAAATGAAACGACACGGTTAATTTGATCAGTGTATTGTGTCGCTTCATTTTTAATTTAAAATATCTCGAAAACTAATAATTTTATCGTTACAAATGAGGAGTATGTTATTTACATAAAAACTATTGCAAAATCAAAAAATTACACTAAAATACCAATTTCGTCAGTGGCGCAGATTTTGGGAAGGGTCAACCAGCCACTATCCCCTGTCGTACGCCTCTGGTAGTAGCTAGAAACGTTTATTTATCTTAATTTAGTAGGGTGTACAATACCTACACTTTCTGCCAAGTATGAAAAGGATACGCCAAATAGTTTTAAGGTACTGGGTACAAATCATTTTTATATTTCAATCATAATATGAATCATATCATAAATTAATCAAAATAACTGTGGCGTTTCATATTGAACTTCAAATATCTCGAAAACTAATGACTTTATCGTTACCAATGAAAAGTATATTATTTACGTAGAAAGTATTGTAGAATCTAAAAATGGCATTAAAATAGTAATTCCTCCAGTGGCGTAGAATTTGACAAGGGTCAACCATTCACTATCCCCTGTCGTACGTCTCTGGTAGTAGCTAGAAACGTTTGTTTATCATAATTTAGTAGAGTGTCTAGTGGTCGCACTTTCTGCCAAGTATGAAAATGATACGTCTAATAGTTTTAAAATGCTGAGCAAAAATAGTTTTTAAATTTTTAGATAAAACACCCTGTAACTCAGTAAGGAACCACATTTTATTTAAGTGTTTTAGGTTAAATCTTATTTTGTGATAAGGTTTCTCCAGTTACTATATGGACAATTATTAATGAATCACCCTGTATTAAAAATCACATTGCTATGGATTTTGCTTACTTTCTTATTATGAAGACGTAACCGGGAAATAAGTTTTAAGTATGTTTTAATAAGTATTTATTTTATTGTAGCAAATTTCGGTAACAACATCATCTTAGTTTATTTTATCTATCTTGCAATAAACTTGACAGCGATTACATTTTTGAATAGAGAATGAAGAATGATGCGCGAAGAAAGATACCTTTCAAACGATAAACAGTGATTAATGCGCTAATAACCGACAAAATATCGCAAAGGACGGAAAACATAATACGTTGTGAAATAAAAAGAAATGAAATTAGTAGAGGTGTTAAATTTACCGATATTAAGCTATAAATTTACATCGTATTGATCATTTCCCACCTTTGAAACTATACCAAAACATTTTTTTTTAATTTCACCTTTTTAGTGAAATGATGCCTTCTTTTAGTTAAAGTTTGTGCCAAAGCCAATTTTTTTGTGCGTAAAGTAAAGTCACGATAACAAGTCATGAATTGCTTATATTTTTAAACTATGTATATTTATAAAAGAAGAGTCAAAAATGTACCATCAGTATTGTATTTTTGTGGTACCTACCAGTGAAGTGAAAAGTGCTAGGACCTTAACATCTGGACTTAGCGTTGGAAGCTACAGAACATTTGCAGAAACACAAAGGTACTTAACATTGTAAATTTATTTGTATTTGTGGATACCTCTTATAAAATATAAAACCAGAAAGAGATCTACATTAATTTCTCTTTTCGATTTTTTATTTTCAATATGAAATATGATTTTTTCTATTTAATAGAATTCGTTTGAAATAATGTTTGCTTATTATTAATTATCTAGCTCCCTTCTCTTTGGTCAACTACATAAATAAGAAAGAATAAGGTAGGTTTTATTTATCTTTATATAAGTATATAAATTTATATTTATCTTGAGATAATTATTAATATTTATTTAATTTTCATTTGATTTGTTTGTTTAAAGTGTTTTTCTTCGTGTTCCCTTTCAAAACTAAAAAAAAACAAAGCGGCGTCCTTTCGGCTTTATATTGCTTCATTATTTATTTATTTTTTGTCCATTATGTCCTAGTTTAGCTCTAGTAGCTATTTTCCCTTTTTTATTTTTGTCTATTATTTATCATCTATTTCAAAGCTAATAAAAAATGTAAAGGACCACTCCCACACCTTTAACCAATTCTGAGCAACGGAGCCTTTGTTAATCCCATATTTGACAACTTCTTCTTTCCAGAAATTCAATCTTTGATATTTATTTACCGATCTCATCCACTGAGTTAGTAAAGAAATCTATATTATATTCCGCAAAAAAACTTTACAACCATCTCCCTTTACAACTTAAATCTGCAACATCTTTCCCAAAGTTCCGTAAAATGGCAAAAGCCCATCTATCTAAAAGACCATATTATTCAATAGGAGAATTTCTTAATGAATAACTAAGAAAATTGGGTTTCATACGCAGTAGCTTAAACTGTCAATTCCTAATGTTGTACTTTATTTTTTGTAAGTATGTTCAATTTGCAATTTATATAAATTTTGCAATTAATTGTTTGTGTCTTTGGTTTAATATCATATTTACTGTATATTGACGATTTATCTAATTTTAGTAAATTGTAGTTGTTATTTGTTGTTGATATTATTTTTCTTTTGACTGTATGTAAGCTTTGTCCATAAAATTGTAAAAATGTTCAGTGACAATAAAGCATATTTCTATTCTATTCTATTCCTCTTAATTGCCTCACCTTTAGACGTATTGGACCAATTTGTATAACAAGCCTATACTTCCCATTATTTGTAGTCCATTAAAATGTTACATTTAGGTTGCATTTCTTAGAGGAGTCCATTTTATTTTTTTAATGTGTAGGGGGGTTAAGTAGAAGCTTAAGTTCAAGTTTTTGGGGTCACCACCCTTGTCCCCTGGTGGCCATATTGGAAAAAGGGGTGCAAAGGGCTATCGCGCTGTATCTCCTAAACTATGAATCCTACAGAAAATTTCATTATACATAAAATATAGCAAATTAAATTTTCTACAATTTTATATCTATTACTTTTTATCTTCAAGTGACCAACAAAAAAGTTATACACAAAAATATGAGAAAATGTTGTAAGTAGTTTCCTTTTGGAGGTTATAACTTTTTTTCCGTTCATTTCACAATAAAATAACATCATAGCGATTTTGTAGAGGATTTTTAATGAATAATTTTCACTATAAAGTTGTTTAATTTCATTTATTATATAGGTTTTACAGCGCTCCAATCTTGACCAGATTCTCAAGTTCTCATAGAAATACAATAAAAAAAAAATACTTTTCTATCTATATATTAGTCGAGCGGCAGCAATCATTATGCCGACCGCGAAAATCAAATTTAAGGTGAATGACCAATTTTTTTCTATTTTTATGTTTTCGAGGTCGCTGAATCCGAATATGAAGTTTATTTTTATCTAGATTTGGTGAAACATGTTCAAAAATCAAATTTTATACAAAAATGCCGAAAATCAGTTTTGATGATTTTTCAACTTTACCTCGCTGTATCCTTGGTCGCTGTAAATATTTCCTTTTGAAAATTTTACTGTGTCATCTTTGAAGTATGTAAATAACAATGAAGTTGGTCCAAAATGTTTAAACACATCAAAAAAGGAGTTGTTAGTTTTTAAACATTTTGTCATCATATTTCGTTAGTTTCATGTTTATTTAAAAAAATTAAGTAACAAATTTTTGAGTTTATAATTTTAACCAACACAACAATAAAATATAATTCATGAAGAAGTTTTTGGGAAAATTTTAAGTCAAAATATACAATAGGAAAAAAGTTATGTTACTTCATAGACAAGCGGCACACCCCAAAAAACTCTTGTATCTCGAGATCCTGACCACGGTGTGGTGAATGGCTAATTTTGATCATACTTTATGATTTTGATATCAAAAATTCGTTTTTTGCTCTTCTTAAGAATTTTGCATTTTGCGGTTGCGTCATTCTCCTTCTGAACCGGCAAACAACTTCTTGGGCCTTTTCTATATATGCTTAGGATTATAAGTTTTATAGTGGGCAGAAAGGTCAAAAACAGATTAATAATAGCATAGGAATGTTAAAATCATAATAAATTGTATAAATGAAAAATATGTATAGATCGAAAAGTAAGCCTAACTTTTTTTTATTGTATCCCTATGAGCATTCGAGAATCTGGTAAAGTTTGGAGCGCTGTAAAACCTATATAAATAAATAGAATTAGACAACTTTATAGTGGAAATTGTTCGCTGAAAAACCCTCTACATAATTGCTGTAATGTTATTTTATTTTAAAATGAACTTAAAAAAAGTTATAACCTCCAAAAGGAAGCTTATTAAAATTTTTTTACATATTTTTGTTTATATCTTTTTTGTTGGTCACTTGATGATAAAAAGTTATAGAAATAAAATTGTAGCAAATTTAATTTGCTACATTTTATGTTTAATTAGATTTTCCGCAGATTTGGTAGTTTACGAGATATAGCGCGAATCCCCTTTGCACCCCATTTCCAAGATGGCGGCCTGGGGACAAGGGTGGCGACCCCAAAAACTTGAACTTAAGCTTCTACTGATCCCTCCTACACATTAAAGGAATAAAATTGACTCCTGTAACAAATGCAAGGTATGGCTTAAAAAATGTAACATTTTAATGGGGTATTGGGAGTTACCCAAGAATTGAAGGTTACACATGTTATTCGAAGGGGGTTGAAGGTAGCGGTGGCATTTTCCTGTTAAAAAATGTCAATTTATAATTTAAATTTGACGTGTTTCGGGATTTTTATAAATATGTCCTGTTATGATCTGCTTCTTATTAATTTTATATTAATTATTATTTATTTGATTAATTATTTAATTGTCGCAAATCATACATAAAAAATGAATAAAAAATCTCATGGTGCCTTTTAATAATATCAAGAAAATGTCTAAATTATCTTACGTTATACTTATCTTCTCTCGTGGGTTCAGTATCTCTTAGTTGATCCTAATCGGGATAAAATAGGGAAAAGAAATAAATCAAAATATAAAATAAACATACAGAATTGTCTTCTATTTATCAAAATCGATACTCTAAAAATCTATCAAATCTAAAACCTGTGGACACAGATGTCCGAATGAATTTTCTACCATTTAAATTTATTCTAGTTAAAAAAAAACAATTTATCGGTTTGTTCCCGATGACTTTGGTACAACAAAATAAACAAAACCAAATTATGTATTCGCAAGATTAACTATACTTCCTATTTACTTTTTGAAATATTGGAATTTTAATTCCTACGCTTTTTACTCAAAATTTTAGTTTCTGAACATAAAAATATCTTTCACATAAGTTGACTGACCTTTTTCTTCACTCACTCTGATGTCTTCTCGTGACCCAAAACAGCTCTCCCTCCTTGACTATGTTAAAAGCTACTCATCAAAGCCCTCTCCGTTCTCCAGCTTCAAAACTATCAGCATACCAGCACCAATTCTCCAACAAGCCGGGCCTCTTTTGACCAGTACTCGATTCAAACAAAACTCCAAAAATTCTCTGCTCTCCTTCTCACAATAATACAGAATCAAAGAGGTATTTCGTCTCAATTTGATCTGTCTCTCGTTCCACTTTTCAGCACTATTCTCCACTATCAAACAACCACTGGTACTTGCTAACTATCTATCCACGAAAACGTCGAACTGCTCCTCAGCGATGCCAATAACATAATGACTTCTTTTTCAAACTCACTCAACATTCAAACCACTTTTCCCCTTCCAAATTGCCAAGAATCAGAAACATTTCTCTTTTCCATTCGACAAACAAACAGTCATTCTTTCAAAATTATTCCGGCCATCCTAATTACTTTCGGGGAACTCTCTAACATTTACTCGGGGTGAAACAAATATATTAAAATTCCAAACTTTCTTTTAAACCATTTTTCTAGAAAATGATAATTACCTCTACCTGTGGATTCTATAGTTCCCGTAGTAAACAATATTTTTCCATTTCAAACCTAAATACATCGTCCTTTTCACTTTAATTATTCACAAAAGTCTTTAATGGTTCATCGGAAAGCTCATTAAAATAGAAATCCACTTACATCCAAACTAAATTCTAATAAATATTTACAGATCCATATACAGGGTGTATCAAATTTATGTGCCCGCGTTATTTAAAAAAAATTAATTTAATTTTTATTTTGCCTTTGATTGATAAATTGAAAACACAATAGTACGTACAGTAACCTAAATAATGAACTCAATTCATTTGGATTTTACACACTGTACCTATCTGTGGTTTTTGTTATAATTTGGTTTCGGTGTATTTCTTCAAAAATGAAATCTTTTATCATTGACCCTAAGGAATCTTTTACAGCCGTGCTAAATTGCAGGAATCAAGTTCCACAATTATTTTTTTATGAGAACAGTTCAGTAGAGTACCCACTAAATCTTCTCGACTATAAATTTTTAAACCTCGGACAGTCGATTGATAGTTTAGGATCCCGTTTCCTCACAGAAATAAAACGCGACGGCTTGAAAAGGTCCCGAAGGGACGCTTCATTTCTTTTTATTCCTACGGAGCTTAAAGATTGAAACTGTAAAGTATGGAGGGAGCCAAATGTAAATGGAAGCTCACGTAACCTGAAAATATTGTAAACACGCAACCTGAAATATAAAAGGGACAAATAAAAGTTTGTATAGGGCGGACGATACTTTGGTGGTTGAAAAATGAATAAAGTCTCTTTTATTTTGTACATATCAAAACAAAAGGGTATGATATAAAAATACAAAAACGTAACAATGTTACCAAATAATGTACTTTTTATGAACAAACCACTAAATTAAAAAGTGAGGTGGGTAGTTATTATTCAATGTGAGGTAATGTGGTAATAGTACAGTTGAGGCTGTCGTTGATAATAGCACAGTTGGTCATCCTCTTTAAATTGTTATGTCCGGTATCTCGTGTAAAATAACCAAACGTTGAAATGAAAACAAACATTTCTCGGGAGCTAAATTTTAACATCTTAATGCAACGTAAGTAAAATAAATTTAAAATTAGTTGATTAATTAAAATGGTAACTTCTTTAACTATTTTTGCTTTTTTAAAATTACCCCTAATTAATAATCCTCAATACATATGTAAAACGATGCAAAAGATCGATGACGAACGAGGGAAACGTATCCGAATGTCTGCAGTCCCTCCGGTGAGTACCGATCCCACAAGGACAGAAACTATTATCATTTATTAATTTATAATAAACGAAAAATTTACGACGCTGGTGAGATTCGAACTCACGACCATTCGATCCAAAGGTAGGCGCTCTTAACACTGAGCCACCGGGGGGTCAAGAGAATTAAAATTAAAATCTTGATGAATTCTATTTTAAAGTTGGTCAAGTAAAAGATTTTGACGGTTATTCTCTATCTACTAATTTGACTAACTTTTTATTGTCGGTGTGAACTTCCTTATTCAAATGTAGGTTGTTAAAGATAATATTTAAAAGTCAATTTAATAAAGAAGAAATGCGAATGAAACCAAATTATACAATAAAGAAGTTGATGATGAACTGCAAGAAATTGAGTTCGTTCACATTAACTGACTAGCAAATATTTTTGTTCAATAAGTTTTTTTATTTTAAATAATTTGTTTGTTTATTATAGTCGTTTGTTTATTTGTCCTCACCTGTTTTTTTTTACAAAATATTAAATATATTATTTTTCCACTTTGTTACTTCCTTGTACAATAGAACATAAGTAGGTAAATACGATAATCCGTATTCGTATTATAAAATACAGTAATTTGAACAACAGTATATGATTTCATGACTTCGATTAACTGGAAACGCTTTTCTTACCGAAACATACCTACGAAACGAATTGGTTTAATGGCCCGACCCTCTATTATTGCTATATCGTTTTAAATTATGTTTCTCTCTGTTCTTACCGTTGAAAGCGCATATCTACGTAAAATACTTTCCGATACCTAGGTACATACTGTATGTAAATTTGTAATTAGCTACCAATGAGTTAACGCATGCGCGTGCGATCTGAAATTCTGTAAACAGGATTTCAGAGCACATGAATGAATTACAAGAAAAATATATTTCAATTTAGAATAAAAAATATGAAAAAAAATTCAAGAAACGCTTTTCTTTAGTTACGAGCGACTAAAATTAAAAATATAATAAAATCAACTGAAAAGCAAAAAATAAAAAAATTCAAACTCAAAGGATTATTCGAAAAAAACTGTTAGACAGACGAAATATACAAGAATCTCACATATTCGTTAAAAAATTGAAAAAATCTAACACATTCGTGAAAGAAAAGCGTGGGGCGAAAACTTTATTCGATAAAGACCCGCCCCACGCTTTTCTTTAACGAATGTGTTAGATTTTTTAACCAATATGTGAGATTTTTGTATATTTAATCTGACTAACAGATTTATTCGAATAATCCTTCGAGTTTGAATTATTTTATTTTTTGCTTTTTAGTTGATTTTATTATAATATTTTTAATTTTAGTCGCTCGTAACTAAAGAAAAGCGTTTCTTAAATTTTTTTTTCACATTTTTTTATTTTTTACTTTTTAGTCTTACAATTTTCAAACATTAAAATATATCAAAAATGAATAACCATTTTCAATTTCGTTGCAAAACGAAACTACAGCCGAACGATATTCTAGTCCAATCAGAGAGTGCAGCAAGCACATCTACCGGTTTCGAAACTTATTAGTCTCTCATCAGTTACACCTCCGAGGCTTCCACAATATGCAAGCCATACGGATGCTGATATTAAAATATATCGTCATGTTTATTAAAATATATGTATAAAACATAATATGATGTACAAACATGAACAGTAGTCAGAATCAGCAAAAAATATGAAACTTTACTGTTTATTTATGAAGCTTAACGTAAACAATAATTAACGCAAAAAGTGAAATTATGTATTGTTCATATATAATTAGCTACAATCTGTAAAAGTTTAGTTAAGGTAAGTGTTTCTTAACTAAAGCTTACCTTAACTAAAGCCTCGGCTACCAAACTAAGAGTCACGCAGAGAAGAATGGAGCGGTCAATGTTAGGAATAACTCTGCGAGACAAAATCAGAAACGAAGAAATCAGGAGAAGAACAAAGGTGACTGACGTCATCGAGAGGATAGCCAGGTTGAAGTGGAGATGGGCAGGACACGTAGCCAGAATGACAGATGGGCGATGGACGAAGAGGTTATTGGAATGGAGGCCAAGAGAAGACAAGAGAAGCGTCGGTCGACCGCCTACAAGATGGACTGACGACTTAAGAAAGGTAAATAAAAACTGGATGAGGGCGGCGCAGGATCGATGGGGTTGGAAACGAGGGGAGGAGGCCTATGTTCAGCAGTGGACTTTTGAGGCTGGATGATGATGTAAAAGTTTCGATTTTATTCATTGTAAAAAACAAGAGAATTTAAGCATTTTTGTATTAAAATCGTTTTTTTTTATTTAAACAATTTATTATATATATATATATATATATATATATATATATATATATATATATATATATATATATATATATATATATATATATATATATACATTAGCACTTCGAGCCAAGCAGGCTCATGGCTTGGTTTACAATCTTCCTCCATTCTTGCTTGTTCTTCGCTTTTTCTTTCCAATTGGTTGCATTGAGATACTTCAGGTCATCATTAACTTCATGGCTCCATCTGGTCCTAGGTCTTCCTTTTCTCTTTTTACCACCTATTGTAGCACTTAACATGATTTTAGGCATTCTAACTTGGGCCATTCTTTGGACATGTCCTAACCATCTAAGTCTTTGTGATCTTACAACTGCAATTATATTAGGCTCCTTATACAATTCTTCTAACTCCTTGTTTGTTCTTCGTGTCCACTGATTGTTGATTATTTTTCCCCCAAATATCCTTCTAAGTATTTTTCTTTCCCATACTTGTAACATTGATTGCTCGGTTTTTGTCATAGTCCAAGTTTCTGAGGCATACGTAACTATTGGTCGTATCACAGTTTTATACGTTCTTAATTTAGCTGCTTTGGATATATTTTTGCTTCTGAGTATTTTATTGAGTGCATATATGCAACGATTCCCTGACATTAGTCTTTTGTGTATTTCATCCCGGATATTTGGTTTACTAGAAAATAATTTAAACAATTAATAAACATAAAAAAAAATATTGACTATTCGTGTGTTTTTCCCGCGAATGCATGTGTGTTCAAACTTTCATTTATTTGCATTGAAGAAAAGGCAGTCAAATTAACGTCTAAAGATTTGACACAAACGATTGAACTAAAGAAAAACGTTTAAAAATGTATGGAATTGAGTTTCTATATGGAATATTAAAAAAAAAGGAGTCTGTATATTCCGCGTCTAAGCATTTTTAAGGAGTAAAGCACTCGCCTCCTTCTGACGAGTCTATTACTATCTAGGGGTACAATCTATTTTAAACCGTCCTTAGATATTGTGAATGTATTAGAACTGTTTCTCTGTCGGAAATTATAGAAAATTATTTCGATGTTCCGCTTCTAATCGGCGGAGACTTTAACTGTAGAGTATCAGATGTTCGAGACGTTCCGTTAGAGATGCTGAAGGGCACAAAACTATTGAAGTATCGTTCAAGTAATGACATGGGTTTAAATGCAAAGGGGCACTATATTATTATTTTTATTATTACTTACACACTATCAGTCTTTGAAAACATACACCAATTCCCATTTTGATTTATATAGAAGTGTGTACAAGTCCAACAGTCTTTTTCCACTATATTAACTTTCCACTTTGTGAACATAAAATTCTCTCTCTTTATTAAATGGGAGGATTGACTATGATACACCCTCACAGTTTGCTCACATTATCAAAGCTGGAAATAATGTAAATGATTTAGCATTTATTCAGAGTAGTTTAATACCTATTACTTATTTAAGATTTATATGTAATGAACCATAAGGGCTTTATGTCAAATGAACTTAATTTTAAAGAAAAATTTTGAGTTATTTTAAAAAAAAAATACTAAATTTCATTAAGTTGTCCCAAGAAAATAGCTTCGGAACAATATATATAAAAAATCTATCTCGGAAACTTATTCTCCCATCGATTGCTGCGGTTAATCCCTTACTTCCCATAATACAAATTTTACCTTTTTCCCTCACATCAATCTTTTATTAGAGCAGGTCCATAAAACCAAATCATAAAACGGAATCTTTACGAATGCGAGTATTAACTTTTTTGATGACGATGTCAAACCACCGTGACATGCAAAAGGACTTAGCTATATAATAATACTTAAACACGCAGTACTAGCTTATTATGCTCTATTAGTATTATGCTCTCAATAATAACTTACCAGGAAACTATAAAAACCAGTTTTTTTTTACAAAACCATTTACTAGTTCTAATTTATCGTCATTAATCACTGTTTATCAATACAATCAATATAGTGAATGGATTAGATATTGTATTAAGGAGAAAGGAGCAAAATATCGCGTGTCAAAATTTTCAATGTATTTTAAATGTATTCATTTGTTTCGAATCCTTGTTTTCTAGAATCAAGGATTACGCCATTACCGAGGGTCAAAAGTCCCTTAGAATAAATAAAAAGTTTCTTTTGAATGAAATCTTTGCAATTAAAAATCACACTAAATTTACTCTTTTATTTTCACCCCTATAACTTATTCAAATAAACATTATAGAAGTTTTTAGGGACTTTCGGTCCTCAGAAATAATATAATCTTTCATTCTGCGTTTAAATTTTTCAAAAATATTTATTTGTTTCCTTGGGATTCGAAAAAAAACGAATACATTTAAAACACATTGAACATTTTGACAGACGATATTTTGCGCCTTTCCCCTTAAGATCTCAATTCTACCATGTATTTTACAAGCAATAATTAAAACATAATAGTTAAATGCCTGGCTTATTTAAAAATTTTCTGAATATTTCTTTTGCTCTCTCATCATTTGAAATTCTTCTTTTACTTCTTGGAGATCTTTCGATCTGTTTAATTCTAAAGTTGCCTCTGGCTCATTTCCTGGGCAGTAGATTGCTAATAACTGTCCCTCCATCTTTTAAATGGTCTTCCTGGGGGTCTTGAACCGGGCGGGTTGTTTTCTAAAGCAATTTTTGGGAGTCTATTCTCATTAATTTGTCTTACATGGTTGCACCACATCCTCTTGCGCTGCCTTCCTCATCTTACAATATCTTGAATTTTGCATTGGTCCCTAATGTTTGTATTTCTCACCCAGTCTCCTCTTGTTTTCCTTACTATTGTTCTTAGGGTTTTCATTTCGGCAACCCATAGCATCTGTTGCGTTTTGTTGGTGTCTTGGCGCATTTCTATGCCATCTGTCATGATCGGTCGTATGCAAGTCTTGTAGATTCTAATTTTACTATCTTTGCTCATATACGAATTTGACCAGACTCTCTCCCGCAGACATCCTGACAATGCAGATGCTTTGTTGATCTGACTCCTCAGGTCTTTTACTGGATTGTAGGTGCTTGATATATCTATACCCAGATATTTGAATTGCTTCACCTGTTTTATGGGGTTGTTCTCAACCACTAACTTACATCTGAGCCGATATTTTGCTATTGTCATACATTTAGTTTTGTTGATAGAAATGTTCATATTTAGTTGGGGGCTTATTTGAAAGAACTGAAAGAGCTATCTTTGAAGATCATTTTCTGATTCGGCAATAATTGCTGCATCATCTGCGTAACACACCATACCAATTCTTTTGTTGTCCATTCTATATTCGAGATTAAGATATGTTACTTTGTTTATAATTTTGCCCATGAGTAGGTTAAACACGAAGGGCTTTAAAATGTCGCTTTGTCTAATTCCTCCCGGTGTTGGAATATTTTCAGAAAATTGTTCTCCTGCTCTAAATTTTGTTACGTTGTTACACTGCCATTACTCTCCATTCACTCATTTATATATGCATGGACGTGACGTGAAATTTTGAAGGGGAGGAGGTCCTCCAAGGTATCCGACTATCTAGTTATTCTAGTGAAATGACCACTTTCCTCTTCAGATAACTCTGGAGAAATATGGAAAACATTGGGAGAGACAGGAACAAGGTGGCTAGCAGGTTTATTTAATAGAATTATGGAAGTTCTACAAAAACAAGGGAGATATACAGCAGTGTACAAACGACAGTGCTATAAAACTGCTTAGCCACACCATGAAAATATGGGAGAGAGTAATTGATAGACGGATACGTGAAGAGACCGACATATCCGAGAATCAATTTGGCTTTATGCAGGACAGATCAACAACCGACGCAATTTTCATTATAAGGCAGTCGATGGAAAAATACAGGAGTTAAGAAAGAAACGTTCATATGGTATTCATTGATCTTGAGAAAGATTCGAGAGATTCGTGGTGGGCATTCGAGAGATTCGTGGTGGAAATTCCTCGAGAGATTCTGTGGTGGGCACTCAATAAGAAAGGAGTCCGTGGTGCATATGTAAAGATTGTGAGGGATATGTATAAGGGAGTAACGACTAGTGTCAGGACAGGTGTGGGAGAGACTGATAAATTTCATGTAAAAGTAGGATTGCACTAAGGCTCGGTGCTTAGTCCGTATTTATTCTCATTATTTTTTTACCAGATAACAGGGAAACCACAGGGTAACATTCCATGGTGCTTAATGTATGCTGATGATGTCGTGTTAGTAGGAAATAGTGAAAGAGACTTAGAACAAAAACTGGAACAGTGGACACGAGCTCTGGAGGAAAAAGGTTTAAAACTTAGTAGGACAAAGACAGAATATTTGGAATGTTCATTTAAAGATGGAGTTACTACAAATAAAATGGTATCTTTGGATGGTGAACTGATTGTAAAAAGCAATAGTTTTAAGTACCTGGGATCATTATTACAGAGTAATGGAGAAATATAAGGAGATGCATGCAGTAGAATTAGGGATGGATGGATGAATTGGAAGGAAGCGAGTGGTGTGTTGTGTGACAGAAAAGTTCCAATGAAGCTGAAAGGAAAATTCTATAAAACAGCCATAAGACCGGCTATGATGTACGGAACTGAATGTTGGGCAGTGAAAAAGAAAGAGAAACAACGAATGCATGTGGCGGAGATGAGAATGCTTAGATGGATGAGTGGGGAATGCTTAGATGGATGAGTTTATTAGGGGAAGTCTAGGTGAGGCACCAATTGATGCCAAAATGAGAGAGCATAGGTTGAGATGGTTTGGTCATGTTCAACGTCGAGACGTTAATCATCCAATACGAAGAGTAGCTGAAGTGCAGATTTCTGGAAGGAGTAGGAGAGGAAGACCAAAGAAGACGTGGGGGAGACGATTAGGCAGGACATGTTGGTAAAGGCGATTAATATTGATATGACCCAGGATAGAATTGTGTGGAGAAATGCAATTAGGGAAGTTGACCTCGCATAGGGATAAGGCAAAGAGAATGATGATGATAACTCATCGTAAGCCACTTGCACCTCGTGCCGAAGTGCCGCTAGATCGTTGGCTAGTAAAGTAGATTTCGACAAAACATCGACTTCTTGATTATCGCCAAAATGGGCCAACGTAGTTCTGGCCGCAAGCGGCCGCAGATTATCTTGTTAGACAAATAAGTTGGAAACATTCGTGTATAATGCAAAATATATGAATCTACCACCTTCTAGATCTAACAACGCAAGGCGGTCATGTTACCTTGGATGAACACCAAAAGCTGCTTCTATAAGCAATCTCCCCTCCCCCATACCATAATATCTAGAGTGTGATGCACACGTCTTTCTATAGAAAATTGCGGACCTCGTCTTTCAAAACATCATCTTCTCACCCTTGCTTGGCCATCATCCACGGCCAAAGAGGATCTGGATTCATCAATAAAAACATTTCAGTAATCCAATATTACATTCGAGGCCCCAGTTCAGCCGTTCTCAACATCAATCCCGTTGATCACTTCACCATCGGCGTAAGTGAAATGTAGGGCAAATTAAGGACAATATGAAGTAAGTCCAAAACTTCTGATTTTGGTGATAAACCATTGGCATTGTAATAGGCCTTCCGTGCACTTTAAGCCACTAGTCTCTACTTGACGTGAAGTTGTGGGCGTGAAACTACCACACACACAAAGCTTAAGTTGGC
The DNA here is from genome assembly GCF_917563875.1 of Diabrotica virgifera virgifera. Taxonomy (NCBI): domain Eukaryota; kingdom Metazoa; phylum Arthropoda; class Insecta; order Coleoptera; family Chrysomelidae; genus Diabrotica; species Diabrotica virgifera. The sequence goes on from NC_065444.1 coordinate 45,359,292, forward strand.
GGTTTTGGTGTGTGGCCGTTTTTCTAGCATGCCCCGAACCTCTAGCTCTTTCTTTACGGCTTTCCTAATGCTAATGCCATACTTGACAAAAAACGTTCACCGCATTTATAGTGCTGTGTACTTTTGTGGCTATTTCTCTAAAGTACAAATTGGCCTCACACAAGCTCACTATTCGCTTCCTATAAGCTCGCTAAGTTGTTGAAAATTTGATCAAATGTTAATTGTAGCTACAAAAGCCAACTATTGTTTACTTACTTTTTTTGTTAGAACAGATTATATCACATCACAAAAAAACTCTTTATCGTTATAGCTGAAAAACTAATCGTTTTTTGTCCTAACTTAACAAAAGTATTTTCAGAGATGTAACAATAAATTCAGTATTATTAGTTGTTATTCTTTTTTCTATGTCACCTAGGCGGCCAGTTCATCGCCGTCCTTTCGATGCCGCCAATTCATCGCCGGTCTATTCATCGCCCGCTGATTCATCGCCAGTCAGTTAACCGCTAAGTGATTTATTTCCGAATTTCCGATTAGTCCTGTCGCCAGGGGGGTACAACGGCCTTCTTAATTCAGATGGACTTACCCAAGTTTTTTTTATGTATTTTGACCCGTAGAACACGAATTTTTTGGGTAACAGTTGATCCGGATATCGATAAGGTTGTTATAAACAAAGAAGTTGAGGAATTACATAAAAGCGATTTCTCGCAAAACAAAACATTTTTTTGTATTTTTTGGGTCATTCTAACCAAAAAATGTTTCTACAAATTTTTTCCTAGGATGCATAGTTTTCGAGATAAACGCGGTTAAACTTTCAAAAAATCGAAAAATTGCAATTTTTGAACCCGAATAACGTTTGAATAAAAAATAAAATAGCAATTCTTCTTACCGCCTTTAAAAGTTTAAGTCAAATTATATCTGTTTTCAATATTTGCATTGCTAAAAATTTATTTTTTGATTGTTAAAAAAAGCTATAAACACATAGTGTTTCCCGTGCCTAATACATGCGTTTTAATGCATGCTACTTAGAAATAGCCCCGCTTGCACTGTTACCTCCTCTACGTACTCATTCGATTTTAAATGAGAAATAATTGAAACATCACTCAAGCACTAGGTGTTTATAGCTTTGTTTTAACAATAAAATAATACATTTTTAGCAATACAAATAATTAAAACCGATATAATTTGACTTGAACTTTCAAATGCGGTAAGCAGAATTGCTATTGTATTTTTTAATCAAAAGTTTTTCGGGTTCAAAAATTCCAATTTTTCGATTTTTTGAAAGTTCAACCGCGTTTATCTCGAAAACTATGCATCCTACGAAAAAATTTGTATGAACATTTTTTGGTTAGAATGGCCCAAAAAATACAAAAAAATGTTTTGTTTTGCGAGAAATCGCTGTTACGTGATTCCTCAACTTCTTGGTTTATAACAATCTTATCGACATCCGGATCAACTGTTACCCAAAAAATTCGTGTTCTACAGGTCAAAATGCATAAAAAAACTTGGGTAAGTCCATCTGAATACACGAGGCCGTTGTACCCCCCTGGCGACAGGACTAGACAGTTACATTTATTATTTATTTTTTGTATTAATTAGGAATTCTAGAAAATGGACTAACATAACCTAACCTAACACTACACAAATTTGAACATGTATTATATTTCTACAAAGGCCATTTAACACTACAAATTTAATAATATTTAGTATAATAAAATTTAGGAGAAGTAGAACAAGAACAGTAAATATAATATAATTTTTGTTTTAATTGTCATAAGTTTTGAACTGAATTTAACGTTGTGTTGTGTCATCTCCCACAGTAAAAAATCAACTGACAAAGCAGGAAACCCATTATGAACGCCCGGCCCGGCACAGCACGGCACAGCCCGGCACGGCACAGAACAGTCCAAATTCATTTGTATAGATTTAAATGCAACGTAACCCATTATGAGCGGTCAGCTCGGTTCGGCACAGTCCAGCACGCAAACGGAACGGCCGAAATTCTCCTTTACTAGGAGAGTAAAATCCGTTGAAGTCGAACGGCCAGTGAGTCATAATTAGTGGTAGTAACATATAAGCATACATAAATGTTGATTTTTAATTGAAAGGCGTTGCTTGTTTTGAAATATGGAAATATAAAATTTGGTTTGAGACATTCGAAAATATTTGAGAAATTTTGGATCATCTTTATGCGGGAAAAGATGATGAAAATGGCCATATTCTCTTCTTTTTTTAATATTTCGTGTACCCAAAACCGATGTTTCCGCCGTAATTTTGCATTTTCGTCTGTTTCAATCTCAGCACAAATTTCACTTACTATTATAACCTCTTCTTCCGAAGAGCTCTTAATGGCAAATGATCATTTTTCCGATGCTGTGCCGTGCCGGCCGTTACAAATGGGTTTTTGGACGTGCCGGCCTGTCCTGTGGCGTGCCGGGCTGTACCGAGCCGGGCGTCCATAATGGGTTTCCTGTTGGAGAATTTCGGCCGTTCCGTTTGCGTGCTGGACTGTGCCGAACCGAGCTGACCACTTATAATGGGTTAAGTAGCATTTAAATCTATACAAATTAAAGCAGGAAACCCATTATGAACGCCCGGCCCGGCACAGCCCGGAACGGCACAGGATAGGCCGGCACGAACAAAAACAAATTTGTACCGGTCGGCACGGCACGGCATCGGAAAAATATCATTTGCCATGGAGAGCTCGTCGGAAGGGAGGTTATAGTAGTTAGTGCAATTTGTGCTGATATTGAAATAGACGAAAGTGCAAAATTACGCCGGAAACATCGGTTTTGGGTGCATGAAATATGTATTTAAAAAAAGAAGACAATATGGCGAGTTTCATCATCTTTTCCCGGATTTATTAAAATATGATGCAACATTTTTTAAATATTTTCGAATATCTCAAACCAAATTTTATTAGTTGCTTAACATGCTACCGTTTTCGAAGAAATATACTCCATTTAGAGAACCTGTCAGCTGGGAGGAGCGCCTTGCATTGACGCTGAAGTAAGTATAGTGAGCAAATAAAAAAACTTTTTTATTATTTATTGTGTGAACGAAATATAACCTTAAAAAACAGTATTTATTTATGCCCAAGTCTTTTAAACAAAATGTTTACACTATATTGTTCCAAGGCTTATCAATGTTATGAAGCTGTTCTGATCCGGATCCACTAGGTACATTGTAGGGCTGTTGTATGTTGAGAGAACTTGGTGGTAGATATTCGTTGCTACAGACTGGGTATGGTTGTTGATAACGGTTTTAAGTATATATTAGATAACGAGTTTAAAGAAAATTCAAAGACCAAAAATTCGGAAATACGATATTAATCAACTGAAAAATAAAACAGTAAAAGAAAATGTACAAAAACGCTTAAAAGAAAAAACGTGGGTTCATACAGAAATAGATAACACAGAGTTGGAACTAGAAAAGATACACAAAGTAAGTCAAGATATATCAGAGAAATACTGAAGACCTGAAAGAACAAAGAAAAAAGAATGGATGACAGAGGAAATTCTATGTATGATGGAAGACAGAAGAAAAGCTAGAGATAATAAGAATAACTACAACAAAATAAATAACGAAATTAATAGGGCTATTAAAATAGTAAAATAAAATTGGTCAAGCTCGAAATGTACAGAGAAAGAGTTATTACAACAAAAACATGATTCGTTTAACCTCCATAAAAAGATCAAAGAAGATGCAGGCTTATATAAATACAAGAACACTGGATTTCTGACAGATAATCAGGGAAACATAGTATTGGAAATAGAACAGAAAAGGGATATTTGGATTAAATACGTGGAAAAAACTTTTCAAGATATACGAAGTAACACTGGCATCACAACAAACACCAATTGCGAAAATTTACCTGCACTCACAGTTGAAAAAGTAACGTATGCCATCAAAAGTACCAAAGATGGTAAAGCAGTAGGCCCTGATCATTTTCATTCCGAATTCTTAAAACTTATGGACTACGACGGCATAAAGTGGTTGACAAATATATTTAACAAAAGATATGACACAGGCATAATTCCCCAAAAATGGCTAGAATCAACTTTTATAAATCTTCCAAAAAACCCAATGCGAGAAAGTGCGAAGACTATAGAATTATAAGCCTTATGAGCCATTTACTTAAAACATTTCTAAAGGTCATTCACAAACGAATATATAAAAAGCGCGAGGAACAAAACTAACAAGAACACAATTCGGATTTCGTGATGCTCTGGGAACACGGGAGGCCCCTTTTGCTGTGCAAGTGCTATTTCAGAGATGCAGGGATGTAAATTGCGATATATACGTATGCTTTATAGATTACCAGAAAGCATTTGACAGAGTAAAACATGACAAATTATTAACTCTAATGCAAGAAATTGGAATTGACAACAAAGATCTAAGAATTATCAGAAACATTTATTACAATCAAACGGCAAAAATCAAAATAGAAGACTAGTTAACTGATAAAATTGCAATAGAACGAGGAGTACGACAGGGCTGTATTTTATCCCCACTAATATTCAATATTTACTCTGAATGGATATTTAAGGAAGCTTTAGACGGTTGTGAGAATGGAGTATTAATAAATGGTGAATGGTTGAATAACATTAGATATGCAAATGACACCATAGTTTTCAACAAATCGTATAACAGAAGTCAGCAACAGATATGGACTAGCTCTTAACATAAAGAAGGCCAAATTTATGACAATTATTAAATAACCAATATTAAACGCTTAACTTACAGTCAACCAACAGAATATCGAAAGGGTTGAGCAATATACATATCTGGGTACGAATTTAAATAGCCAATGGGACCACTCGACAGAAATTAAACAGCGAATAATAAAAGCGAAAGCAGCATAGACCCAATTTCAACAGTCGAGACATATCATTAAAAACAAAATACCGTCTGTTGAAATGCTACATATTCACATTTGTGCTCTACGGAATGGAAGCATGGACACTAACTGTTGCATCTATGAATCGGCTCGAAGCTTTCGAAATGTGGTGTTATAGGCGCATCTTACGTATATCCTGGGTTGACCGAATTACTAATGTGGAAGTCCTGCGTAGAATGGGGAAAGAGTGTGAAATTCTCATAACCATCAAAACAAAAATAAAATAAAATATCTAGGACACGTAATGAGAAATCAAGAACGTTACGGTTTCTCCAACTGATTCTCCAAGGGAAGGTAAATGCTAAAGAGGACCGGGAAGAAGACGCATTTCCTGGCTTCAAAATTTACGAAAGTGGTATAACACCACTACCACTGAAGTGTTCCGCGCTGCGGTCAACAAAGTCAAGATAGCCATGATGATCGCCAACATCCGGAACGGATAGGCACTTTAAGAAGAAGAAGTTGATAACGGTAATGTGGAGTAGGTGGAGTATTAGGTTTTGATCCGGATCCACTAGGTGCATTGGAGGGCTGGTGTGTGTTGAGAGAACTTGGTGGTGGATATTCGTTGGTACAAGCTTGGTATGGTTGTTGATAACGGTAATGTGGAGTAGGAATTGTGAAGGAGTAGGTATAATGTGGAGTAGTGACGCTGACAACATTGTGATTATAGCGAGCTTATTCGAGGAACTGCAAATTATGATGGAGGAACTCGCAGGCAGCTCCCAATACGTCGGCCTGAAAATGTACATGAGAAAAACAAAAATAATGACAAACACAGATGATCCCAGATGTATAACTATAAATGCCAGTGAGATAGAAAAAGTCCAGGAATATATCTACCTAGGCCAAATCCTGAAACTTGACAAAGAGAACCAAAGTGCGGAAATTACTAGGAGAGCAAGACTAGCATGGGCAGAATTTGGAAAACTTAGTTGGATACTTAAGAACCGCAAAACACGCCAATACTTGAGGAGCAAAGTGTTCAACCAGTGCATCCTTCCTATCATGACATATGGATGTCAAACTTGGACCCTAACCAAGGCAAATATAAATAAACTAGCCACAACAGAAAGAGCAATGGAAAGAGGAATGTTAGGTATACGACTGTCAGATAAAAAGAGGAACGACTGGATAAGATCAAAAACAAAAGTCGAGGACATAACAACAAAAGTTGCCAAACTTTTGCAGGCCACACTGCTAGACAAAAAGACCAACGTTGGAATGCAACAGTACAACATTGGAGACCTTACCAAGTAAACGACCGAGAGGAAGACCAGAGATGAGGTGGGTTGTGATATTAAAAGAGTAGCCGGAACAAAATGGAAATATGTTGCTCAGGATAGAGACAAGTGGAAGGAGCTGGGAGAGGCCTATGTCCAAACGTGGACGATAGAAGGTTAAGAGAAAGAAGAAGAAGAAGGAGTAGGTATCGTAGGACATGCAATATTTGAGGCATTTGTGGCAGGTCTGTTGGACGAACACGAAGATGTTGATGTAACATTTTGTAAGTTGTAGTTTCTTAACTCATACTCAGTTACAAGGCTTGAAATTTTTCCTTTAATTTCTATTTGTAGTGGTAAGGAAAATGTTCTCACCGTTTGTTCCATTGCTTTAAAAAAAGAACATAACGCATCACTTTTTTCGATGGCAATGGTTTCTGTTTTGTTTTTCCTTGCCTGAAGATGATACTCTTGAAGAACTTGTGCGACTGGAGGAGGAGAGTGTAATGGCACAGCAACATTCTTTACTGCAGAATTTTTTTTCTTGTTTGCAGCAGTAGTTACTTTATGTGAAGTGTTACGATTTGAAATTACATCATCATCATTTACTTGCTGTGATTTTTCAACCGTTTCATCGTATTCTATAGGTTCGCGTACGCTATCTATTTCTAGATTGTCAACTTCAACTTTAATATCAGCATCAGTATAGGAGGTATTGCTACTTTCGGAGTCACGTGCCAAATTAGAGGTTTGATTTCTTTCTGCAATATGCGGAATTATAAATGACATTACTGTTTCGAATTTCCACGGCCGGATTTGTTTAGCCGCTTGTCCACTGGTAGTCCTCCGTTTTCGATATGCTTTTCTGAAGCTATCTCGAAGGGATATCCATTTCTTCCTACAGTCATCAGCTGCAAAAAAAATGACTGCTTATACCCAACGCTCTTATAAACTATTCTAGTGATATTATACAAGGTTTGTGCATGTTAGTATGTTCGCTAACGACAAATACCTCTAAATTTTAAAGAACCGCTTGGATAATTAACTATTTAGATGGGAAATAAGCCACAATTAAAATACAATTCCCATCTAAATAGTTAATCATAAAGAATGCCGCAAGGAAATATACGCCAGCCAATGGGAACCAGAATAGGATATTATCTCCGAATTCTCTCCTACTGCATGGATTTTATGAAGTTTTGGGCCTAGCCTCTACTTATCTTCTAATTCAAAGTCTACCCTAGGCCGATGTATGCTTTTATCTTCGGGGTGGTTCCCACCCCTTCTTAGGGGTGGAAAAATTTTTGGTTAAAATTACCACGGAATTCGCTAGAGAACCTAATTCTAAGCAAAAAGTGTTCTATAATTTTTTTTGAAAACTCAATACTTTTTGAGATATTCGTGGTTGAAAATTGGCCGTTTTCATTGAAACATAATACCTTTTCGAACGGTTTTTTGCGAACACCTTAAAAACTATGCATCTAACTAAAAAAACTATATCAAACATTTTTGTAGGATATAAAAAAAACAAAGGGACAGTTGCCTTCATAAATCTTCTAGTTATAATACAAAAAGAGATATGGTAGGTAAAAATAGTGTGTTTTTTGGTACATTCTCAAATTGGTGTATTCACCGTGAAATAACAGAGAAACGGTCAACATTAGGTGTATAATGCTACTAATACCTTCTGTAATGCTTGAAAAGACCTTTAAAATAAACTATATTAGAGGTCCATTACATTAAAACTAAGCGAGATATGCTGCAAACAAAATTGATAACTAATGCGTTTTAAGAAAAAATTAGAAGTAATTTTAACCCGTCATCCACCAAAATGTAAATGCATCATTTTCCTTCTACAATACCTTTTATTATAGTGTTATTTCTATGTTGTTCAAAAAGTTCCAAAATCTTCCTTTTTTTCCATGTAACTTAAAAATGATAAGAGGTACAATAATGAAAAATAAAAAGGAAATTTATATCTAAAAAAGTCTTGTGTGGTATCTTTTTTTTCGTATTTTTTATCTTTTTCGAGTTACATGGAGGAAAACGAAGATTTTTAAGGAAATTTAGAAATGCGTTCTATAATATTTAATCTAATTTTTTTCAAAAACCGTTCATTTCAATCCAGTCCAGCTTTCTGAACATATAGTCTTGTCGCCAGGGGGGGTACAACGGCCTCCTTAATTCAGATGGACTTACCCAAGTTGTTTTTTATGTAGTTTGACCCGTAGAACATGAATTTTTTGGGTAACAGTTGATCCAGATGTCGATAAGATTGTTATAATCAAAGAACTTGAGGAATTACATAGCAGTGATTTTTCGCAAAACATAACATTTTTTTGTATTTTTTGGGTGATTCTCAGCAAAAAATAGTCTTACAAGTTTTTTCGTAGGACGCATAGTTTTCGAGGTAAACGCGGTTGAACTTTCAAAAAAGCGAAAAAGTGCAATTTTTGAACCGGAATAACTTTTGATTAAAAAATAAAATAGCAATTCAGCTTATTGCATTTGAAAGTTCAAGTCAAATTCTATCGGTTTTGATTATTTGCATTGCTAAAAATTAAGCTTTTATTTCTTAAAAAAAAGCTATAAACACATAGTGTTTCCCGGGCCCAATGCATGCGTTTTAATGGACGTAATATACGTAGAAATTCTGTATGCGCGCCTACTCGTTCGATTTCAAATTATAAATGAATTGAGAACATCATTCAATCACTATGTGTTTATAGCTTTGTTTAACAATAAAAAAATTAATTTTTAGCAATGAAAATAATCAAAACCGATAGAATTTTACTTGAACTTTCAAATGCGGTAAGCAGAATTGCTATTTTATTTTTGAATCAAAAGTTATTCGGGTTCAAATATTGCATTTTTTCGATTTTTTGAAAGTTCAACCGCGTTTATGTCGAAAACTATGCATCCTACGAAAAAACTTGTAAAATAATTTTTTGCTTAGAATGACCCAAATAAAAAAAAAACATGTTTTGTTTTGCGAAAAATCGCTGTTATGTGATTCCTCAAGTTCTTTGTTTATAACAATCTTATCGACATCCGGATCGATTGTTACCCAAAAAATTCGTGTTCTACGTGTAAAAATACATAGAGAAAGCTTGGGTAAGTCCATCTGAATTAAGGAGGCCGTTGTACCCCTACTGGCGACAGGACTAATAGAAATAACACTATAATAAAAAGTATTGTAGAGGGAAAACGATGTATTTAAGTTCTGATGGATGACGGGTTAAATATACTTCTCATTTCTTCTTAAAATACATTAGTCATCAACTTTTTTGCAGAATATCTCGCTTAGTTTGAATGAAATCGACATTTAGTATTACTCGTTTTAAAGGTCTTTCCAAGCCCTACAAAAGTTATTACTATCATTATACACCTAAAATATACAGTTTCTCTGTTATTTCAAGTCGAATAAACCGATTTGAGCATGCAGCAAAAAAACAAACTCTTCTTACCTACCATACCCCTCTTTGTATTTTAACTAGAAGATTTATGAATGAACAAATCTCTTTCTTTTTTTATAACCTACAGAAATATTTTATATAGTTTTTTTGTTAGATGCATAGTTTTTAAGGTATTCGCAAAAATCGTGTAATCGTGCAAAAAGGTGTAATTTTTCAATGAAAATGGACAATTTTCAACCACGAGTAACTTAAAAAGTATTGAGTTTTCAAAAAAAATTATTAAACAGTTTTTGCTTAAAATTAGGTTCTCTAGCCTCCTCAGTGGCTATTTTAACCAAAATATTTTTCACCCTCGAGAAGGGGTGGGAACCACCCCAAAGATAAAAGCGCACATCGGCATAGTGACTCAATACCCTCAGTGACTGCCCTGATAGCTTCAGAACAACATTAAAAAACCGCTTGGATGACATAAAATCTGGCATACATATAGCTAACAAGTATAAGAAAAAAGTAATATTGTACCGATATGTGCTTTTGCCCTGTGGGTGAGTTTCATCTCTTCTCGAGGATGAAAAAATATACGTTCAAAATAAGTCCGGAACTGGATAAAGTGATTAAGTTTAAGCAACTCTTGAAATATTCTATTTGGAATTCGGTGAGTAGGGACCTATTTTTCTTTAGTTATAACTCTGCTTCCACTAGGTCTAGAGACTTCATGCATACTCCATTTTTTCACTTTTTTACAAGCTATATTTTTGCTACGAATGTTTCTTCGATAAAATTCTTACTTTTTGAATTATTTGCGATAAACCGTCTAAAAACGTGTTTTTGTTTTGTTGAAATATATTCACTCGCAAATAACTCGAAAAGTATTGACTTTGAGTGAAAACCGATATAGAAAAAATGTTGCTTACAATTAGTCAGTTTATTTAATTCCGGACTTATTTTGAACGTATGTTTTTTACCACTGAGAATGGGTGAAACTCACCCCCAGAGCAAAAGCACATATCGGCATAATATCACTTTTTTTCTTTGACATGCTTGCTATGCGTATGCCAAATTTTATGACAATCCAAGCGGTTCTTTAAAATATACAGCAAAAACCGTCAGAAAATGTACTATAATATTTTTACTACAAAAGCAAGATTACGTAGGTCAAAATTTCTTACGTAAGAGCACTGCCAAATCATTAGAATGTGACTTTTCATCATGGCCACGTTAATGTCATTACTTGTCAGATATTTTCTTAGTTTTTGTTTACTGTACAAATAATATCTTTAATTTTTTATTCTAACTAATGATCTCAATCAGTTTTCATTTCTTACCGAAATATATTAATAATACGCCGAAATATTTGTAATGTTAATTAAAGTAAATAAACATTAACTTTAAAATTGACATTTCTCTAGCATTTCTTACAAGTGTCAAAATGGTAATATAATAAGAAAAACCTAATCGCGATTATATTGAGTTTAGAATTATATTATTTAAATGACCAGAAACATTTTTTATTATTAATAATATAAATTTTATGAAACAATACTTTAAGTTAAATACTCAGAAAATAATAATTTTATTTAAATATATTAGACAATCGTACGCTACTGATCTGACAGTTCTGTGTTGCTACATTTTTACTTCGTTTCGTACACAATTTGATTCAAAATATAGCTTTAAAACACTACTGTTTTTATAAATACCTACATATATATTAATATAGCTTAATTTAAAAACTATTGTAATTATTGTTGTGTACCTATTAATTGTATTTGTTTTTGTATTGAGAAACAGGCCAAATCAAAATGCTTTTTTAATAGATTATTTTGAACAAGAACGAAATAATGGGATTCCCTTTTACCATTAACTGCAGAGAAGTAAGTTAAAGAATTTAGGTTTCTTAGATTACGTTTATTAGAAATAAGATCATTATTAGATTTACAGATCAGAAAGTTTTCTTATGAATTTTAGCGTTTGCAGTAGCTAGTTTTAAAAATATTAAATAATCTGTTTTAATGATTATACCTACACTATGATAATATTGTTGTTAATTCATATATTTCGGCAAGTAATGAAAACCAATTGACATCATTAATAAGAATAAATAATTATAGATATTATTTATTATACTAAAAAAAAAAAAGAAAAATATCTCAGACAAGTATTGACATAAACGTGGCCATGATGAAAAGTCACATTCTAATGTTTTGACAGTGCTCTTACGTCAGAAATTTTGACCTACGTAATCTTTCTTTTGTAGTAAAAATACTATACCTATGTAGAAAGGGTATTGAAACAGCACTTATTAAAATTCTTTTTTTTTATTTAGATTTATTTGTCACGTTAACTGATTCACCACATTATCATTTAGCTACAGACGTGGATATAGTATTTTTACTACAAAAGCAAGATTACCTAGGTCAAAGTTTCTGACGGATAAGCACTGTCAAAACATTAGACTTTTCATCATGGCCACGTTAATGTCATTACTTTTTAGATATTTTTCTTTGTTTTTGTTTACTATAAAAATAATATCTACCTATAATTTTTTACTCTGAGTTTAATGATGTCAATCGGATTTCATCAATTGCCGAAATATATTAATCATATGCCAAAATATTTGTTAATGTTGATGAAAATAATTATATTCCATAATATCAACTCTAGAATTGAAATTTGTGTAGCACAGCTAAAATACGAGAGCAACACGGAACTACCCGATATTGTATAAGCATCCACATGGTATTTTAATAAAAAAAACGTAATCGAGATTACATTGAGAATTTTAGAATTATGTTATTTAAATAACCAAAAACATTTATTATTATCAATAATATAAATTTTCTAAAACAATTATTTAAGTTGAATATTCCAAAAAATAATAATTTTAGTTAAATATTTTAGACATCCGTACACTACTCATACATTCAAACGCAAATGACAGTTCAGTGTTGCTGGTTGCGGTCAATTATGCTGTGAGCTGTGAAATAATCTATACACTATGATAATATTTTTGCTAATTAATATATTTCGGCAAGTAATGAAAACCAGTTGACATCATTAATTAGAATAAATAATTATAGATATTATTTTTATAGTAAACAAAAACAAAGAAAAATATCTCTGACAAGTAATGACATAAACGTGGCCATGATGAAAAGTCACATTCTAATGTTTTGACAGTGCTCATACGTCAAAAATTTTGACCTACGTAATCTTGCTCTTGTAGGAAAAATACTATATACAACAGTTCGTACCATTGTTTATGAAACTTTAGAGTGTATTTGGGAAAACTTACAACCTGTTGTTTTACCTAACCCAAGCAAAGAACACTGGAAAGAGATTGAACACGATTTTCATGAGATGTGGAATTTTCCAAATTGTTGCGGAGCATTAGATGGTAAGCATGTGGTTAGAGAGAAACCTGCAAGAAGTGGGTCACTCTATTTTAATTATAAGCATCAGCATAGTATAGTTCAATTGGCATTAGTGGATGCAACATGTCGATTTGTCACGGTTGATGTAGGGGCCTATGGTAGGAACAGTGGTGGTGAAATATTCAATTCGTCGTCTCATGGAAAAAAATATATGCGAATGAACTAAATTTTCCTCCTAGTAAGCCTTTGCCGAATACTAATACAGTATTACCATTCGTCATTGTAGCGGATGCGGCATTTCCTTTAAAAGATAATATTATGAGACCTTACCCTTTAAACGAAATTGCCAATAATGAAGCTTATAAAGTGTACGACTGTAGACACCCTCGTGCACGAAAAGTAGTCGAAAATGAGTTTGGGTTACTTACCAAAAAGTTTAAATGGTATTCTACAAAATACAACATACTTCCTAGAAATATTGATAAACTCATATTAGCAACAATAGTGCTGCACAATTTTTTGAGAAACGATAAATGTTCCTGGCAACCAGAAGAATTAGAGAAAGAAGCCTTTTGTTTTATTCGTGAACTTCCCCATATTGGCGGTCGAACCCTCTTTTCAGCAGAAAGAATCAGGGAAGCCTTCACTGAATATTTTGTGTCCCCAAATGGAAGTGTACCTTGGCAGCTTGAACGTGTATATAGTGGAAGACGATAATGTATTTTTATTAATAAAATATATACAGGGTGTTTCATTAATAATTGTCCATAGAGTAACTGGAGAAACCTTAGTACAAAATACGAAGATTTAACCTAAAACACTTAAATAAAATGTGGTTGCTTAGTGAGTTACAGGGTGTTTTATCTAAAAATTTAAAAAATTATTTTTGCTCAGCATTTTAAAACTATTCGAGGTACCCTTTTAATGATTGGCAGAAAGTATAGGTACTATACAAACTGCTAAATTATGTTAAACAAACGTTTCTGTCTATGACCAGAGGCGTACGACAGGGGAAAGAGAATGGTTGACCCTTTCCAAATTCTACGCCACTGGCGGAATTGCTATTTTAGTTCAATTTTTGGATTCTCCAATACTTTCTATGAAAACAACTTACTCTTCATTCGTAACGATCATTAGTTTTCGAGATCTTTGAAGTTAAAAATGAAACGACACGGTTATTTTGATTAATGTATTGTGTCGCTTCATTTTTAATTTCAAATATCTCGAAAACTAATCATTTTATCGTTACGAATAAAGAGTATATTATTTACATAAAAAGTATTGAAAAATCAAAAAATTACACTAAAATAGCAATTTCGTCAGTGGCGTAGAATTTGGGAAGGGTCAACCAGCAACTATCCCCTGTCGTACGCCTCTGGTAGTAGTGAGAAACGTTTATTTATCTTAATTAGTAGGGTGTACAGTACCTACACTTTCTGCCAAATATGATAAGGATACGCCAAATAGTTTTAAAGTACTGGGTACAAATAATTTTTAAATTTTAATCATATGAATCATATCGTAAATTAATCAAAATAACTGTGCCGTTTCATATTTAACTTCAAATATCTCGAAAACTAATGACTTCATCGTTACCAATGAGAAGTATATTTTTTACGTAGAAAGTATTGGAGAATCTAAAAAATGGCACTAAAATAGTAATTCCTACAGTGGCGTAGAATTTGAGAAGGGTCAACCATTCACTATCCCCTGTCGTACGCCTCTGGTAGTAGCTAGAAACGTTTGTTTATCATAATTCAGTAGGGTGTATAGTAGTCGCACTTTCTGCCAAGTATGAAAAGGATACGTCGAATAGTTTTAAAATGCTTAGATAAACTCAGTAACTCAGTAAGGAACCACATTTTATTTAAGTGTTTTAGGTTAAATCTTCCTATTTTGTGCTAAGGTTTCTCCAGTTACTATATGGACAATTATTAATGAAACACCCTGTATAGGAGACATTTTATGTGTTGTTTTAATTTTATTTTAGAACTATGTACATCATGTCATCTGTGATATATTTTAAAAACTATCGTAAAATAAAAGTTTTTAAAAGATAATGTACGTACCTGTCCATTGATCAAAATTTTCTGATATTTGTACCCATGCATTGTCCCTTTTCTTATTATCATGATAACTTGAGTCGGATGCATCATACAAAAATGGGTATTCTCTGACACTCTCAATTAAAAGTTCTTCCATATTATTTCAAAGGAAACAACGCGCTTTCAGTTAAAAATCAACAATATCTGCTTACTACCAACAATTATGACGAACTGGCGCCGACTGGCCGTTCGACTCTAACGGATTTTATTCTACTCCTGTTTATGAACGCCCGGCCCGGCACAGCACGGCACAGCCTGGCACGGCGCAGGACAGTGCAAATTCATTTGTATAGATATAGATGATTTAAATGCAACGCAGTACGCAAACGGAAGGGTCGAAATTTCCTAGGAGAATAAAATCCGTTGATTGTTGGTAGTAAGATATAAGCATACATAAATGTTGATTTTTTAATTAAAAGCGCGTTGTTTGTTTTGAAATATTGAAATATAAAATTTGGTAGAAAATATTTGAGAAATTTTGAATCATCTTTATGCGGGAAAAGATGATGAAAATCGCCATATATTCCCTCCTTTTTTTAATATTTCGTAAACCCAAAACCGATGTTTCCGTCGTAATTTTGCATTTTCGTCTGTTTCAATCTCAGCACAAATTTCACTTACTATTATAACCTCTTCTTCCGACGAGGTCTCCATGGCAAATGGTCATTTTTCCGATGCCGTGCCGTGCCGGCCGTTACAAATGGGTCTTTGGAAGTGCCGGCCTGTCCTGTGGCGTGCCAAGCCGGGCTTCCATAATGGGTTGCCTGCTTAACTGGCGATAAAACGGACGGCGATGATATGGACTGGCGATGAATCGGCGGCATCGAAAAGGCAGCGATGACACGGCGGCGATGAAATGTCCCATTCCGTCACCGGGTATTTCAATAAATGATCTTAATACAAGTGATTTTTATTTATGATTGAATGTTAAAATTTTATTTAATCTTATATAAATTATATTTATAGATTAGTGCTTGGTACAAAAGTAATGCATTTAGTTCTATTTTTTAGTGAAAAATTTAATAAATATTGAATTAGAGCAAGCAAACTTGTTTTAATACTTGTTTTTCCAATATTCTCAAAAAGGAAATGAGATTTCTTCCACAATTCTTGTATTTAGCAAAACTGATATATCATTATTATAAATTAAGAATTACTTTTTAGCTATTTGGATTATTAACCTTCCTATTAGCTATCTTCATTATATCAATATACATATCGACTCACCATATGAAAATTAACGCGTTCTTTTTGGTAAAACTGGGTGGCTCATAATTTAATAAACTAGGAAACCGTAGCAACGTTACGTTAGCGGTTTAAGTGCTAAACAAGGGTCATTAATGCCATTTATTGGACCGGAACCTTTCTGCGGTGTTGCAAATGTAGTACTAACAAAAACGGCTACAAGAAAGTGGATAGCTAACAAATATATCTAGAATGGTGGAGGAAGGGTCATGGGAAGAGTTCATTACAGAACTTTCGCCAAAATTTACAGCAGACCTAATAGCAAAGACAGAAAAAGTGTAAAAGTCATAGTGTAGCCCTTTCGTGACCGGCTGAAACGATCGTGAGCTCATGTTTATGTGGGTATCAATATCAAAATAAACATATTTTTACTAGGAAAGATGATATCAATATGTTGTGTCTATCGTTTATTATCAGTAGTAATAACCCAAGGACATTGATAATTGTTCGAAAAAATTTTATAACAGATTTTGAAAGCTTGTTGCTTGGAAACAGACCGACGCCGTAGGCGGAGGTCTGTTACCTGTAGGCAACAAGCTTGAGAAAGTTGTTAAAAAATTTTTGAGCATTTATCAATGTTCGAGGGTTATTCGGATAGAAAATTTTTTGCTGGTTATGAAAAATTCATATTTTCTATCATTGCAAAAGTCCATAAACGCTTTCCATACAAATTTTTTACTGTAAACAGTATTCTTTGGTATATTTGATTCGATAATTTCATTAATATTCTCATCAGTATTACAACCAAATCGTGACATTTTGAAATATTGAATATTTGAAATGTCAAAATCGAAATGAAACGAAATGTAGGTATCCATAGCTACATGATTGAGTGAAAACAGCCCATGGGATCTGTTTTCAGTATAATGTTGGTTTTATTGGTTGTATTCAATCAGATGACCACAAATTAATTGATTTCATTGGATTTCTAATTGAGCAAAAAATTTTCAGAGTAACTAAAATTATTTAACGAATTCGCGCTTAGTTTGCAATAGAACACCCTATAAAGAAGGCTGTGTATTTTGACGGCAAAACCGATAAAGGTAAGTAAAAGATATCTTGTTTTTTATAAGTGTTTATATTATTGTAATGGGGTTGTGGTATAGATAAAGTTTTAACTTCAAGATAATAAACAAGATTTAAGAAATTATTGGTTTGTTTGTAGAGATCTTGTCCCGTAAAATTTGAATCTCACGATAGTGAGTTGCCGTCATACATTCAATTTTCAATAGCAGGAAATTAAAATACTAAATATTTATTGGTTTGACTTTTTATTAATTTTTCCATATTTTAATGATAAAAGTAGTTTTTCTAATTATTACAGGTGTGCCTCTCACCCACGATTTTGACGAAACTGTATTAGATGAAGAACCTGTATTGGATGAAGAACCTATTCCTTCAACGAGCCCTTCTTCAGCAAAGAGGCAATGGAAAGACATGACATTTCAGCAAAAAATGTTTGTTCTATTTTAGTTAGTATGTAATAGCATATTAAAGAATTATAAAAATAATTTTTATTTTGCCCTAATGGTGTTTTACGTTTAATAAAAATGAATTTTTTCATACACTTACGATCCTGTATTCATAGAACATAAGCCCAGAGCGCACGAACGTGACATGTCATTTGTGACAGATTCAAACAATTAATTTTTTTCTGCATTTTTACACCTTTTTTAGATACCGTATATCGTATTTATTCAAAGGGAAACTTCATTTTCACTCAAAAAAAATTCAGGCCTGAAAGGGGTAGGACTCTTAACACGGTACTGTAAGCTGAATAGGCATTTGAAGCTGATGAGGTTAGCAGATGATAACCTGCGTAGATTTTGTCACCTAGGTATAGGAAGAAACAGCCAAGCACATTTCGTGTCAGTGTTAGTAGGACGGACAGCCTGCAAATGTGCGGTTATTTACATTGGGCGAAGAAAAGCCACCGATAAATAGCTACATGGAAGGTTCAATCTCGAAGCTATTAGACCTCTTAAAAAGGGTTAGACTAGAGAATGTTACCTAAGATTAGCCATACCATGTTACCCATAACAAATCTGAAAAGGTCGCGGTGGAATAAACCAAAAGTCACATTGATCCTATTTGTCTATCTAACTTCAATTTAATCTACATTGGTTAAGAATTATTCTTCTTCTTTTGTCTATTTACTCTCGAAAGAATATTTTATGTCTCTGATGTTGGCCCTAATGTTGGACGGATTGCAGTCAAATCTCATGATTTGGGTCTATTTCTTCTTAACATAAGACCATATTCTTTGTTCATCGTGTCGAGGTTGTTTATTATTATTAAACCAGTTCATCTTCTGATCAGACTACTATTAGGGTATCGTCTGTATAAATATCTAAGGTTCGTAATTCTTTTGTCAACTATCGTTATTCCGCCTGACCATCCTTGCAAAACTTTTCCAATATTACTAAAAGATACGAAAGAACGGTATTGACTATTTATTTTTTATTAAAACTGTGTTGACAAGTTTTAGAGTAGTAGATATAGGCCAATCAAGTTAGGTTTTTACTTGACATAACGGAAAAAACGAGGTTTGACAGTTGAAATGTGTAGTACGAGATATTACAAAAGGACTACCATCTTGGGATTCATTAATTTTTTAGTGGAACTATTTTTAAATAAACAATCAAAACGTCATACTAAGTTTTTTGGCTCATAACTTAAAAACATGTTTATTTAGAGATTTGACGTCCACAGGTAACTTTTTCAGAAAAAAAGATACATGGAATGAGATAAGCTAAAAGAAAATCGGTTAATAAACAAAAAAGTTTCTGCAAAACGGACTACAAAATCGCTGTTTTTGAATATTGTTAATAACAATTTTATTGTTTATTAAAATATGTTTAAATATACCTAAATTTGAGGGCATTATGATGCTTGAATGGTGGGCAAAAAATGGTCCAGATCTGTTAAATAGTTTGTGCAAAATTGAATTTGTTCATAAATTTTTTTTAAAACGAGCTAATTTCTGAGTATGGTCCAGTTAATTTGACTGAATGGATCTCAATAATCCGGGGCTTATTTCCTTCTTTAAGATGTATACTAATGGCCTATGAAAAAAAAAGTAAAAAAATTACATATACGTACACAAAATTATTTGTTAATAAATAGCAGTTTTTAAACATATAAACAATTACAATAATTCCGTAGAAATTAGATCAAATTAAACGGAAATAAAAAATGCGGAAAGCTGGTTAAAATACACAACTTAAAAAAAATTAGATCTTACGCTTGGGGGCTGAGATGGCCCCTTTTTTGAAAAAAATTACTGTTACGTTAATTAACAACAATAACAGATGAAATTAACCAATCTTTTATAATAAAAGTCAAAGTTTTTAACAAAGTTTTTAGCAATAAAAAATGTTAAAAATTGTTTAAACAAGAGTGTTATAAACAAAGAGTATTTTGCGTTCCGACTAAAGTAAAAAATAGGGTACGGCTGGCGAGCGCCAGCAACCCCTAAAGTTACGTTATACTGACCACAAAAATTAACTTTTAGTTGAATGAAAAATTTTGGTCATTCCTTATGTTTACGAGGTCTCTGAATCCGAATATGGAGTATATTTATTTCTAGAATTAGTGGGACATGTTCAAAAATCAAATTTTGTCCAAAAATGCAAAAAATCAATTATGACGATTTTTCAATTTTACCTCGCTGTATTTTTGGTCGTGGTAAATATTTCCTTTTGAAAATTTTACGGTGTGATCTTTGAAGCATTTAGATAACAATGAGATTTGTCCAAAATGATTAAACACATTAAAAGAAAAGTTTTTAATTTTTAAACATTTTGTCGTCAGATTTCGTTAGTTTCATGTTTACTTAAAAAAGTTAAGTGACAAACTTTGTAGTTTGTAATTTTAACCAACACAGCAATAAAATATGATTCATTAAGAAGTTTTCCCCAAAAAAATTAATTCACAATATGCAATAGGAAAAATGTTATGTGACTTTATAGACGAGCGGCACACTCCAAAAAGCTTATTTCTCGAGATACTGACCAGGGTGTGGAGAATGGCTAATTTTGGTCATACTTTATTATTTTTGATGGTGCTGAAAACGAAAATTAGGTTTGTTTTGAATTTTGCGTGGGGGAACATTGTCAAAATTGCAATTTTACCCTAAAAATAAAAAAAAAATAAAATCACGTTTTTTTGCGTTTAACTCGCTACAAATTAGTTCCACTTTAATATTTTTTTCTAAAATTATTATAGTATATATTTCTCACCTTTCTGAAAAAAATGAGAAAATGCTTCAATCTTTCTGTCCTACTATAAAAAAAGTTATAAATTGTTTGAAGTAAAAGGTGTAGATTCTTGAATTGCAAAGTTTAATCGCAAAAGTTAAGTGACAAAATTTGAAATTTAGCTGTTTAATCAAGTTTATATTAAAATCTAGAGAACAAAGAACAAAATGTTTTATAGGAAAAAAATGGTGTAACTTTTAATTTTAAGAAAAACGTGATTTCATTATTTTTTTTTATTTTTAGGGTAAAATTGCAATTTTGACAATGTTTCCCCATCTAAAATTCAAAATAATTCCATTTTCGTTTTCAGCATCATCAAAAACATAAAGTAAGGCCAAAATTAGCCATTCACCACACCGTGGTTAGTATTTAGAGAAATAAGCGTTTTTTGGGGAAGTGCCACTCGTCTATAAGGTCGCGTAACTTTTTTCCTGTTGCATATTTTGTCTCAAAATTTTCCAGAAACCTTCTTCATGACCTATGTTTTAATTCTGCGTTGATTAAAATTATAAACTGCACAGTTTGTTACCCAAACTTTATAAGTAAACATGAACCTAATGAAATCTGACAAAAATTGTTTAAACAATTTTCCGACCGCGGTACCTCTTGTTACTCTCTGGATTTGTTATAAGGAACATTTTTTTAGTAAGTTTGTGCAAAAAATACGAATCGAAATAATTAACCTAACGTGGTCGACGATACAGCCTGGACTACACACAGTTTCAAAATAGAGCGCCCGGAAAAAATGGCCTATACCTATCGGGTTCTACTGTACCAAGTTTACTAATTTTTTTTATCTATGTTACCACATTGAAATAATAACATTTATCTTATTTTCATTGCAAAATTATCCAAAACAAAGCAGCTAATGGGATGTATAAAACTTTTTTGAAGTGGCATTTTTATTGTTATTTTTTAAATTTATTTATTTAAAATATAATTCTACTAAATAAATGTGCACCAGAATAATATTCATAAAATTCAAGTTTCTACCAAAATACATATATAATATTAAGCTTCAAATCCGGTATACTCTCAATGTTAAAAATGAGCTGAAACAGTCCAGCGAATGGTAGTGCGCGAATTTATTCTCATTCGGCTACGCCCACTATTTTTTTACTTTAGTCGGAACGCAAAATACTCTTTGTTTATAACACTCGTGTTTAAACAATTTTTAACATTTTTTCTTGCTAAAAACTTTGTTAAAAACATTGACTTTTCTTATAAAAGATTAGTTAATTTCAGCTCTTAGGGTTGATAATTAACGTAACAGTGATTTTAAAAAAAAAATGGACTTCTTAGACCCCAAGGGTCGTAGGACCTAAATATTTTTTTTAGAAGTTGTGTATTTTAACCAGCTTTTCGTATTTTTTATTGCCAGTTAATTTGATCTAATTTCTACGAAATTATTGTAATTGTTTATAAGCTTAAAAACTGCTATTTATTAACAAATAATTTTGTGTACGTACATGTTATTTTTTTTACGTTTTTTTTTAAGTTATACTTCTTTACCGGCGATAGAGGGTGATTTTTTTATATGTTAAAACCTATCAGCCCGGCGCATGCGCATTATAACTTTGTTCTGATTGGATGTTCAAATGACATGTCAAAAATTATCCGATATGGCAGCTGTGGTTTGGAGGTAAAGGTAAAGGTAAACAAATGTATAATATATTAATAAGGGAAAATGAAAAATGTAGTATGTCAAAGTGTGTAAATAATTTTATTTCCTTAGCTGAGCGCTTTCGACATAAACGTCATCATCGGAGCTAATGGTCAAATACTAAAAAAGTACCGCTACATAGAGGTGTAAACAAGTGCATCTTAGGAATGTACATTTGATTTTTAAATTTTGAATGCTAACTTAGTCCTCCGTACAACAGCAAACAGCAAAAAAACAGAAAGAAACGGCCACATACACGTTGCACAAAAAAAAAAACCTTTTTTTTTGTGTTTTTTTTGTGCAACGTGTATGTGGCCGTTTCTTTCTGTTTTTTTGCTGTTTGCTGTTGTACGGAGGACTAAGTTAGCATTCAAAATTTAAAAATCAAATGTACATTCCTAAGATGCACTTGTTTACACCTCTATGTAGCGGTACTTTTTTATATTTGACCATTAGCTCCGATGATGACGTTTATGTCGAAAGCGCTCAGCTAAGGAAATAAAATTATTTACACACTTTGACATACTACATTTTTCATTTTCCCTTATTCATTCAAGTGTGTACAAACTTATCAGTCTTTCAACTATATTTATAATATATTAGTTTTATTGTTGTGAGGACAGAAACAAAAAAGTTTATAATATTGTAGTGACTTTTAAATAGTTTTTAAAAGCAACAGGTACGTAATAATTGTTAATGTATCATGGGTATAAACCTACCTATTTGATCTGCCAAAATACATAGTATGTAATACTTTTATTTATATAATTTGATTACCATCAAAATTTCTATCAATATTCACCTAATATATTGTTTTTTTACTATATGTTTTGTTGTATTTTTTCAATTCTAAATCATTTCAATTCAAAATTAAAATATTACGGTTACAATTAATTGATAGTTCAAACAGAAACGAAATCAAACTGACTCCGGTATGTGTTATATTTCAATAGATCAATTTTATTTTCAAAATATCAAAATATCACAAGTTTAATCCGTTTAGTTAGTCGATCTTCGTAAATAATGACACATAGTGTCCGTGGCTAAGCGGAGAAGGCGAATGAATTCAAATACCAACCGCTCTTATCAGCGCTGGTTCGAGTCCCAATAGAAACTTTCTTTTTTGTTTTTTTTGATACATTTTATGATTGTAAGTATATTTATTATATAATTGTATTTTCAGAAAATACGTATTTAGTTAAAAAATTTTTTGACAATTAATGTTCAGACATCATTTGTGGCTTGTTTAATGTGTTTGTGTGTGTTTTATTCTTTTATTATTTTAATTTTTGGCACTGTTCTAATAAAAATGTTTGAGAAGTAGTAAGTATAAATTAGTTTAATATTTAAACAAAATATAAATAAAAAGTATATTAATTTCGTTTAAATCATATAATAGAAGTATAACTTCTTACG
This sequence comes from Diabrotica virgifera virgifera, assembly GCF_917563875.1. NCBI lineage: Eukaryota > Metazoa > Arthropoda > Insecta > Coleoptera > Chrysomelidae > Diabrotica > Diabrotica virgifera. The sequence continues at coordinate 45,382,890 of NC_065444.1, forward strand.
TGCGTACAAAGTACACACACATTCTTTTTTTTCATAGGTTTTTAGTATACATCTTAGCGAAGGAAACGAGCCCCGGATTATTGAGATACATTCAGCCAAATTAACTGGACCAGCCTCAGAAATTAGCTCGTTTTTCAAAAAATTTTATAAACAAATTAAATTTTGCAAAAACTATTTAACAGGTCTGGACCATTTTTTGCACACCATTTACACACCATAATGCCCTCAAGTTTGGACATATTTAAACATATTTTAATAAACAATAAAATTGTTATTAACAATATTCAAAAACAGCGATTTTGTCGTCCGTTTTGCAATAACTTTTTTGTTTATTAACCGATTTTCATGTAGCGTATCTCATTCGATGTATTTTTTTTTTCTGAAAAAGTTACCTGTGGACGTCAAATCTCTAAATAAACAAGTTTTTAAGTTATGAGCGCAAAACTAAGGTTGACGTTTTGATTGTTTATTTAAAAATTGTTCCACTAAAAAATTAATGAATCCCAAGATGGTAGTCTTTTTGTAATATCTCATACTACACATTTCAACTGTCAAAACTCGTTTTTTCCATTATGTCGAAAAACGGCTTATTTTTTACCAACTTAATTGATCTAATACATATTTTTTATCAAATGAAATAAATAATTTTTACCCATAAAAAGTTTAATAGAAGTACTATAATCCTGTAATGTATGCTTGCTGGCTTTTTCTAAAAATATATAATTTAAGATAAAACCATGATGGACGTGTAATACATAAATCATAAAGTGCAACCTCATCAAATAGCATACATCAGTATTTCCTGAAATCTGAAATAAACTGATACATAATTTCAAATGTTCAATAATCTATGAAAAATTCTAAAAAAACTGAAACGACAAAAACAACTTTAAAGGTGAATCATTAATAATATCGATTCAAAACAGAATCTGCACATCCATATTTTAGAATGTGAAGCCGAAACTTACTACAAGTAGGAAGCATAAAATTATCTGTGTTAATGGCAATATTCAGGCAAATATTTTAAGGATCAATATATAATTATTGAATTTTAATGCTAGATAGACTTTTAATGCTTTGCATTCAAAGAGGTGTTAGACAGGGTTGTGTGTTACCCCCAACTTTGTTTAACGTATACTCAGAAATAATTTTTAACGAAGCCTTGGAAGGGCAATGTGTAGTTCGAATCGGTGGAGAACGTATTAACAACATCAGATATGCAGACGACACCGTGATCATGGCTGAAAGTATAGAAGATCTTCAATTCCTTATAGATCAAGTTACTAGACTAGAGAATACTCCAATAACGGACTTGGTATAAAAACAACAAAGACAAAGTTACTTGTGGTTAGCAAACAAGACGTCGGCCCTATGCAACTAATTGTCAATAATGAACCTTTAACAAAAGTTAACCATTTTATATACCTAGGATGTTGGATAAACAAAATACTAAATCCGGATGAAGAAATTAAAACTCGTATAGAAATTGCAAGACGAGCATTTATGCAACTGAGATCTCTTCTAAACAACTCTCAGCTGAATTTACAACTAAATTCCTAAAATGTTATGTGTATCTTGTATTACTGTATGGATGTGAAACCTGGATCATGAATGTTAACATGATGAACAAATTAGAAGCCTTCGAGATGTGGTCATATTTTAGAATGCTCTGAATATCTTGGTTTCAACGCATTTCAAACAGAGAAGTCTTAAAACAGGGTAGGTCAAGGCGAAGGTGACTTAATGTAGATGATAAAAAAGAGAAAACTTGAATATCTCGGGCATATAATGAGAGGTAGCAGGTACAGGATGCTGCAGTTAATACTCAATGGAAAAATCGACGGAAAAAGAGGAATTGGTAGGAAGAAATATTCATGGCTCCGAAACCTTCGTCAATGGACTGGCTTATCAGCAGATCAACTATTACATGCCGCACAAGATCGAGAACGATATGGCAAATTGTCGTGGAAGCTACCAACGCTTAAAATTTGGGCACGGTACTTAAGAAAGAAGAAGAATGTTAGATGATAATTTAAAAAATAGTAAAAATTGCTGCTTAAAAAGATAAAAATAATAAATTCCTTGGTTTTAATTTTAGGTCTCTTCCAAACTAATCTGACAAAAGAAAGAAATATCCGCGGACTGGAAATTATGTATAATGTCCACTTCAGAAAAATGGAGACGCGATGATCTGAGAGAAGTGAATAGACGACATCTTACTCAATAAGGCAAAACAAATATTGTATAATGTGCTATACAGAAGAGTGCTCTACAATTCCAACAATTAGTGGGTATACCAGTATGTTTATGACCTAATAAATAAACAACCAACCAAAATCTCCCAGTGGTGTAAAAATTTTAAGAAAACTTTAGTTTTTCCAGATGATACCCACATATATTTGTGGATATCAAATCTGCATATGAGAGTAAAGAGACATACATTGTTTCAGCTCATATTGGAATTTCAGATACTACTTTAGCCTGTTTACTAAGAGAGCTACACTGCGTAGTCACAGCGTCACAGGCGCAGATAGCAAAGTCATAGTCGAGAACGAAATTTCAAGTCCGTTCATTTATAAAAATAGAATAAGATAAAGAACAAGCCAAAGATATCAGAAGGTCAACTCTACGTCAACAAAAGCTAGTAGAAAGAGTAAAACACTACAACTAACTCAGCACCATAATAAATGAAGAATGGACTAACAACCAGAAGATAAGATTGTAGATTATCAGAAGGTCAACTCTACGTCATCAAAACCTAGTAGAGAGAGTAAAACACTACAACTACCTCAGCACCATAATAAATGAAGAATGGACCAACACTCAGAAGATACGATTGTAGATTATCAAAAGGTCAACTCTACGTCAACAAAACCTAGTAGAAAGAGTAAAACATACAACTATATCAGCACGATAATAAATGAAGAATGGACCAACAACCAGAAGATAAGATTGTAGATTAGATAAACTAGATTCACTTTGAGGGCCAAACAAGGGCCTTCTTAAAAAGCCACAATCTCTCTATACGTATAAAAGTAAGAAATGTAAGTAAGTATAATAAGCCGAAAAACAAGAGGAAGATCTCCAACACGACGAGCAGATCAAATGAAGTTTCTGTTAGTGATGTTGATTATAGTTACTTTTTAGTATTCGTTACAAATCGTTACTTTTGTATAAAGTAATCATTTAAAGTATTCGTTACTTTGATTACTTTTGTATTTGAGTACCGGTAATCATATCGAGAATCGCATCTCTCAGTACATATTTTGTATTAGTATTAGTAGGATACTTTGATTAGTATGATTACTCTTGTATGTGAGTACCGGTAATCATATCGAGAATCGCATTTCTCAGTATTTCATATAAGTATAAGATCCGATATAACGACCTTCACCAATCTATTTAATAGATAGAAATTAAATGATATGTAATTGTTCTGTCATTGGTGCTCCACAATATCAGTAATCTCGAGTAATCTGTTTGCATCAATTAAGTGCTAAAAACAAACTCTCGAAACTCTAGATGACGTACCTTAGCAGTAACCCTGGGCACCCAGGTGCTTCGGATGTCGGTTATGATTGCAAATTCGTGTTCAGTGACCCCAAATACCCCGAAATAAGAAAATATGGCCCTTAATATACTGATTTTAACATGTTTATGCATTTTTCGATGCGTTTTATACACTTTAAAACATAGTAATGCATTTCCACCTATTTTTTATTGTAGACTTTTTTATAGACGTCATCCTAATCCTAAATACAATGCAAAAAGTTGCAAGTCTCTATGTACCTACTATATTTAAAAATATATTTATTCCTGTGTTTTTAGTGTTAAATGCCCTGGTCTAATAAAAACAATGCCATACCTACATGTAAAATTAAAGTTGATGATCATAGTCTAGAAATATTATCATTTCTACATATTTTCCGGTCAATCTAAGCTATTTTTTTCTAGGCCTGATAAGAAGAGTGTGTATTTATTATTAAAATCTAATGTGTTACATTTTTATTTTCAAAAGAACTAACATCTGTGAAATTCTGTGAATTATCTAACTCGACAAATCGTATAGACATTTGTTTCTGGGTGCATGCTTTGTTAAATGATATACCTTCCTCTGTTTCAGCTACTTCACAGCGCCCTATAATCCTGTAAAACTCTTCATAGCCTTCGCCCTTCATAGATACAATTTTAATTAACTGTACTGATACCGAACACTCGTGGAATAACGGTCCGACTCCGATATCAACCGATATCAACCGAGTAGATACAATACTCAAAATCAAAATAGGTACTCGCTCTGATACGATTGGTACGAAGTAATCAGAGTAATCAAAGTAACGATTTACCTCTATGTATAATAATCGTTACTTTCGGTATTTGTAAGTAACGAGTACTTTGTAACGAATAGTTACTTTTTCAACATCACTAGTTTGGAAAATCCCTACAAGAAGTCGTCCATCTGGCACCGGATCGCGGCCACCAGAGCTAACGATGTTTAAAGTATTACCACGCCCTGTCAAGAGCTCAAAGGATGCATATTAGTCTAGACGCCAAACAGAGGTCACCGTGTCCTTTTCAATTCAGATGGACAAACTCAACGATTTCTTATATATTTTTGTCTGCTGATTACTAATTTCGAGGGTGGATTTCGATCCGAGTGGTCAAAAAAATTGTTATAAACAATTTAATTGTTTATAAATTGTTTATAAGGCTCTGGCTAATAAACCAAAAGAGATAAGAAAGAATGTTTCAAATAAAATTTGTTCGATGATAAAAAAGAAGAAAAAAACGTTTACTAAACTTAAATCCAACAATCAGAACTCAAGATATTGTAAAATTAGTGCACAATGCAAATTGCAAATTGCAAAATAAGTATTTTTCGAAGCTTTATCGATCGTAACTCGGCTTCTACGCATGCAAATGAGCCTTAGTAGGTCACATTTTAAAGCTTAATTAATCGGATTCCAAACAAAGGTTGTTAAATTACTTTATCTTCATTTTTTTAAGTTGTACCCGTTTAAAGTTATAATTTTCTTAAAAAAATTGTACATTCATTTGTTTATAAGGGTTTCAAGCAAATTTGAGCTATAAACATTTATACTTTAATTAACAATAATGATAGAAGAACTCAAAAGGAACATTTTAAGCTTAGTGAAATGTTCGTAAGTTTATTTTTGGCCAAGATATCGATATTTTAATGGCGCGCTCTGATTTCAACCTTTTTTTGAAAGGTTTTGACCTTTGTATTTTTTGGTTGGCTCACCATGTTCTTTACAGTATAACCAAACTTTGCTTTTACCTTGGTCATCATTTTAACTTTAACATTTTGCTTTAATTAATATGGTTTATACTTATTTTACACTGATGATGCTCTTGTTACAGAGCGAAAACGTTTTGTTTCTATGTTTGCAGTCCTATAGGGGCTTTTTGAACTAATATACCTTTTACCAAGACAAAAATTTTACTTATTAATTTTACTTCTTATTTAAAGTATTCGTGGGTATTCGTATACTTAGTTATTGAGACACGTTAATCTATGTAAATACAAAAAATATTCAAAAGTTATTAGCAATGTTTTTTGGGCATTTTTGGAATTAATAAAATTTACCTGAACCGAAAACAAAATAATCCTTCTTACCCCATTCTTCTCACTCAAAATGTTTCCCCTTGTAACTTACCTGAAAAAAAAACAAATATTATTTTGTACTCGTAACTTGTTTATCATTTTACTAAAATAGATCAGTCACATGTTTAATTGTAAATGTCGATGTAAAACCTTAATTTTCCGACCACCCTGAACAGCACAATATTACATGTTGAATAAAAACTACAATCTTCATATATTATATAATAGACCTGGATCCCGCTTACCAAAACAAAGTTTATTAATAGCAAGCTGAAAACTTGTTAATATCTTAATGGTGTCTTGACGGACAAACTTTGATGTACGGGAACACTGGAACAGGGGAAGTTTTAATTGTGGAACGAGTCATCCTGACAAGTTTGTGACTGTGAAAACTAGCAGGTTGATTTTAAGTTTATTCAACAGCAAACTTTTTATAATATAATATGAAAAAATGATTGTCCGACAGATATGTTGGGCATTTTAATAGATCCGACACGTAGAACATAATGTCAAATGACAGGAATTATATTGATGGTAAATAGCAGTCTTATTTTTACATACGAGTTTAATGAAAGGGTAACAAATCAATTAGAAGTTCTGTCCGACAAAATACATATGACGCTTTCGCTGTCTGAAGTTCGAACCCTGTCATCTGTTCCACAATTAAAACTTCCCCTGTTCCAGTGTTCCCGTTCACCAAAATTTGTCCGACTAGACACCATCAAGCTATTAACAAATTTTCAGCTTACTATTCTTCTTCTTCTTAAAGTGCCTATCCGTTCCGGATGTTGGCGATCATCATGGCTATCTTGACTTTGTTTACTGCAGCGCGGAACAGTTCAGTGGAAGTCGTGTTATACCACTTTCGTAAATTTTGAAGCCAGTAAATGCGTCTTCTTCCCGGTCCTCTTTTACCATTTACATTCTCTTGGAGAATCAGTTGGAGAAGGCCGTAACGTTTTTGATTTCTGATTACATGTCCTAGATATTCTAATTTTTTTCTTTTGATGGTTATGAGAATTTCACACTCTTTTCAAATTCTATGCAGGACTTCCACATTAGTAATTCGGTCAACCCAGGATATACGTAATATGCGCCTATAACATCACATTTCGAAAGCTTCGAGCCGATTCATAGATGCAGCAGTTAGTGTCCACGCTTCCATTCCGTAGAGCAGAACTGTGAATATGTAGCATTTCAACAGACGGTATTTTCTTTTTAATGATGTGTCCCGACTGTTGAAAATGGGTCTCATTCTAGCTTACTATTAACCTTCCGATGACCAACTTTTTTGTTACACGGATGACCAAGGGGTGGGGGGGAATGACACTAGGTCAAAAATGATAATTAACAAAAAATGAAGTTTTTTTTTATTTTTTTATGGCATGGACTTTATGTCATTCAGCCAGTCACAACATGAGTATTAGTGTCATGTGTATTGTATATGTTGAGTAAGTGTCTTGTTACTTTGCAAAGTCGACGTCATTAGCGTAAAACTACTTGAAATTACACATAATAGACGGTATTTTACTAAACATCAACTTCAGCATATATTTTTTATTCGTAAAATATAGGGAATTTTTTTTATTTCAAAATATGAGGATATCTAGAATGATATTAAAGTCAAATAAAAAAATAATGAGTTAAAAATTGAAAATACTTTCGGATTTATTAAAGAAAAACATACGCTGGGGTCACAATTTCCCCCGCTTGGTTATCCAAAGGTTAATAAACCTTTTTTCGGTACGCCGGATCCAGGCCTATAAATTTTATTGTAAATAGTTACATTACATTTTATATATTATGTGAGATACACATGCGATCCTTTTTTTAATTGCCCAGATGCTCCTAAAAAGAACACCATATTTCCAAATTTAGGGCTGGAATAGGTATAGTAGTCATTATATCCAACGTACGTATCTAACTGTACGTGACATCGATATTAATGATACAAAATTTGGGTTTCGCAAAGACCTAGAAACGCGTGAATTTTTTTTGTTTTCACCTAATATACTGATATAAAGCTGTCTGGCCTGGAAGTATACGTTATAATATTCTTATTGCATATTTGATAATATTATAAACAAATTTGCAATTTTCGTCAAAAATTTTTTAATGGGTGGCTCTTTCTTGATTTTCTATAAACTCAGTTACTCTATGGGGCATTGATCGAACTAAGTAGTCTATATCATATTGCAGAGTACGCATCCAGATTCTTCTCATGACATGTCACAGCTCTTTTGAGTTTACTGGAGGGCGTAGCAATCGATTTATGTTTCGACCTACCATATCCCACACATATTCGATGGATGACAAATGAGCTGATCTTGATGGCCACTATATACCAGATTCTGGTATAAACTCCATAGCATCACGGGAAATATGAGACCTTGCGTTATTTTGTTTGCATTTGAATTGATTTATAGGTAAAGATGTAAAATCGGTTACAGTACTTCAAAAATATATCGTCAAGCTGCCAGAGTGACGTTAATAAGAACTAGAAGTGATCTGCTTTCTAAAAATATAGCACCCCATACCACAATGCTTGGTTGTCTTGCTGTATGACGTTTAACAGCCTATCTATATTTCATGTCTCACCTCGAAAACGTCGTTCTCTTATGCACACATCAGAGCTACCCAAACAAAACCTAGATTTATTACTGAATCAGACAAACTTCCATTGCCATTCTAATTTTTCCGAGCTCCCCGCCATTCGAAGCGTCGGGCTTTATGCTGTGCTATCAAAGGTAACACCAAAAGCAAAAGGTAACTCAGTCCCATTCCAAATAATCTTTGATTAACTGTTCCTATTTCGGCCATCCTTCCTGTAGCTACAACTAAATCATCTCTTACTTGGTGTACAATGTTCTGTCAATTTTTGAGAGCAAGAAGTCTAATATGGCGCAGATAACGCAGATTTCAATATTCTAATACATCCAGAGCATCCACGACGCCGATAAGTCTCATTATTGGACCACCTCCTCCAAACTGTTAACACTGTAGATGCATCTACTTCAACTCTTCGTGAAATTTTCCGTAAACCAAAATCGGCCTCTTTTATGCCTACAATTCGATCTTTTTCGAAGTCGCTTAAAAGAAGAAATTGGTAACGGCTGCGAACTCTTGGCGTTTTTAATTATTTGGATAATTTTTGAATCAAAAACAATATAAAATATCTAAAAATTAGAAATAAACTACAGTAAAACAGACAGCTTCATCATTACATTAACAATATCACTTCTTATTTTTAAACCTTTTTATTTCTTTTTTCTATTCCAGTTTTTGTTCCAAATTACTTTCAGTCAGCAAATTTTATCATTTAATTGGTATTATATAGTTATTTTCCTAACTAGTGCGGAAAGTGATACTTTCCCGCACGCGACTGCCGTTGACCCGAACGACGCGGTAGCGGAGCGGGACACAATTTGTCATTGTGGTTTTAATGATATGTTAGTCCTTTAATCAAAACAATTTCATTAGTGACCTTTTCATCAGAAGTTTCTCGTTTTAAAAGCTCCCAAATATTGTCCATCTGATTAAGGTCAAAAGTTCAACAAATTATTAAAAGTATGTATATAAACATGTAATATTTTCAAATGTTTTATCGGTGTTTATTATTAAATATAATACAGTTAATGTATAACATTAACATTGCATAACAAAATTAAATGTAAAGATCATATTTTAAACAAAACTTACCTAGTGGAATGGTTGATTTTTGTAAAATTCATGGGTGGTCATAATAATATGGCCAGGGACTGTATGTCAAAGTGTCACGAGGGCAAAAATTCGATAATAATTTTATTAGAGATCGAGTGCAATTTATTGCGATTATTTCATGAATAAAACTGTTCAAAACCAAAATTTTATTGTAATTAATTTATGTAAGTACAAATTAGTACAATTAAACACACAGTTATTGTAAATATTTGACGGTTGAAAGTCATCACTTTTATAATTTTTGAAACATTAATTGTCGCTAATGTCACTGAATGTATTTTTTCGTAGCAACGAAGGGCATCTGACGTAGTATACTTGACGACGGGAAATTATCAAAAATGATCAGTTTAATTTGTATTTCTGTAGCTTTCTATTGGTCAGAATCTCCTATGAATGAAATAATTGTGTATAAAATCACAAGAGAGTGAGAATAAATTAAAAATAATGCGACAGTTTTTCGAAAATTTGTTGTCTGGCAATGGCTATTTCCCAATGACAACAAATTTGAGTAAAAATGAAGCATTATTTTCTTATTTATTCTTACTGTCGTGTGATATTCGTAAGATTATTTTTTAATAAGTATATTATGGATATTTTCTTAAATCTGACAGTTGTCAAAACTAGGAAACTGGTTGCCATTAAACAGATACAATCTACTTAAAAAAATTCTATCGGTAATTTTCTACAGTAGATAATTCTCAGTATAATTTTAATCTGATTGGACAGAATTAAACACGTGATCAACTATCTTACTATACGATTGAAAATTAAAATCATCAAAAAATTATCAGTTTAATTTTTATTGCTGTAGCTTTCTGTTGGTCAGAATCTCCCATGAATGAAATAATCGCGCTAATTTCAATAAAACGTGAACACAATAAGATAAATTTGAAATAAATTAGGAAATAATATCTAACTATTAGTTTATTGCATGTATTATAAGATATTATAATGCCATATTACAAGGTAATAATTTACTTTCTCGCACGCGCGCCGTGCGGGAAAATTTACTTTTACGCACGCCGTGCGGGAAAGTGCAACTTTCGGAAACGAAATGCGTGCGTGAAAGTGGATCTTTTAGCACGGCCGCAGAAAAAAATTATTTGAGTAGTAAATTTCTTATCAAAAAATAAAAAAAAATGATAAACTGTGTTTAATCTAATGTAGATAAAATTCCACAAAAACATTTTAGTTCTCGGCATTTTATCAACAATTCTTTCCAATTTAATTTTAAAACACGTTTATACTGTAATTCTTTACTTTGTTTTCAAACTCCAACACGCAACGATTTTAAATGTTTCTGGTTATTAACCAAAATCAATGAAATATAAATTAGAGATAGTAGTAAAAGCCGCATAGGTTTTACTACTTTTCGGAACCGTTTTCGTACCTGCTCGTGCAAGAAATTTCTTTTCCAATTTCTGTTCAGTAAAAGTAAAAAGTTTTTCTCAGTAATTGTTAAAGGTTAAAAGTTAAAATTGTTAAAAATATAACATTGTTAAAGAGTAAAAATAGAGTTGCAATACTTTGTAACTTCAAAAATTCCTCAGTTAGGTATATAATGCTGAGAATGCCAAACGAAAAAGAGCTGTTACTCAGAATAAAAACGGCCAAAATCGAATACCTCGGTCACATCATGAGAAAGAGTGAAAGATATGGACTGCTGCAACTAATCTTGCAAGGAAAAGTAGAAGGAAAGCGAGGACCAGGAAGGCGAAAGATTTCCTGGCTGAAAAATCTACGTAAGTGGTTTAACACAACAACCACAAATCCTTTTAGAGCAGCAATGTGCAAAGTACAGATTGCTATGATGCTCGTCAACATCCGAAACGAACAGGCACTACAAAAAGAAGAAGGTGTATAATACTCGTAATGCCCCCATAAGAGTATCCACGGCTTGTTTTAGTTTTTAATACTTTCACTTAGATACTGCGTGACGTAATAAACTTCACATGTCTGTTATTCATATTCTTCTTTTTCTTCTTCGGCTTTCTCTCATTATGAGTTCGCCGGTTTCGTCCTCCTTCTTCTTAAAGTTTCCTCTCCTATCGGAGGTTGGATATCATAATGGCTATGGTCACTTTGTTGGCTGCTGCTCTGAATAGTTGTAATGAACTACAGTTAAACCATTCTCTAAGGTTCCTCAGCCAGGAGATGCGTCTTCTTCCTATGCCTCTTCTTCCTTGGATCCTTCCTTGCATAATAATTCTCAGCAACTCATATTTTTCTCCTCTGGTAATGTGACCCAAATATTCCAGTTTTCTAGTTTTTATACTTTTCATAATTTCTAACTCCTTATTTAAACGTCGTAGCACTTCAACATTGGTAATCCTTTGAACCTTTTCGTCCTCCACAGCACTCTATTCTCCCAGTCGCCATGTCTGAGGTCTCTATCTACGGTCGTCATCATTCTCTTTGCCTTATCCCTATGCGGGGTCGGCTTCCCTAATTGCATTTCTCCACACAATTCTATCTTGGGTCATATCAATGTCAATCCCCTTTACCAACATGTCCTGCCTTATTGTCTCCCCCCAGGTCTTCTTTGGTCTTTCTCTCCTACTCCTTCCAGGAATCTGCACTTCAGCTATTCTTCTTCGCATTGGGTGATTAACGTCTCGACGTTGAATATGACCAAACCATCTTAACCTATGCTCTCTCATTTTGGCATCAATTGGTGCCACACCTAGACTTCCTCTAATATACTCATTTCTAATTTTATCCTTCTTTGTCACTCCACTCATCCATCTAAGCATTGTCATTTCCGCCACATGCATTCGTTGTTCCTCTTTCTTCTTCACTGCACTACATTCAGTTCCGTACATCATAGACATGTTCTTATAAACATGGTACATGTTCATACATGTTCTTGTAAACTTAACCAATGCCGGGATGGCGACGGCGAAACGGCCGACGGCGAACTGGCTCGAAGGCGAAACGGCCGACTTCGAAGCGGCTCGACGGCGAAACGGCGACGGCGAAACGTCCCAGTCCGTCATCAGCATACATTAAGCACCATGGAATGTTACCCTGTAGTTTCGCTGTTATCTGGTCCAAAACTAATGAGAATAAATACGGACTAAGCATAGAGCCTTGGTGCAATCCTACTTTCATATGAAATTTATCAGTCTCTCCCACACCTATTCTAAGACTAGTCATTACTCCCTCATACATATCCCTCACAATCTTTACATATTCACCAGGGGCTCCTTTCTTATTGAGTGCCCACCACAGAATCTCTCGAGGAACTAGCAAGATCAATGAATACCATATGAGCGTTTGTTTCTTTACTCCTGTATTTTTCCATCAACTGCCTCATAATGAAAATTGCATCTGTTGTTGATCTGCCCTGCATAAAGCCAAATTGATTCTCGGATATTTCGGTCTCTTCACGTATCCGTCTATAAATTACTCTTTCCCATATTTTCATGGTGTGCCTAAGCAGTTTTATAGCCCTATAGTTTGTACATTGTTGTATATCTTCCTTGTTTTTGTAAACAGGTACCAGTATACTGTTCTCCATTCGTCTGGCATTTGTCCAACTTCCATAATTCTATTAAATAGACCTGCTATCACCTTGTTCCTGTCTCTCCCAATGCTCTCCATACTTCCCCAGGAATATCATCTGGTCCTACCGCTTTTCCTTTCTTTATTTTTTGAAGCGCTTGAGCCACTTCCTCGTTTGTTATTTTGGTGACCATTGCTGCTACTGTCTCCGTTGATTCTACAGGCTGTCTGTCAAATTCTTCATTTAATAAGCTGTCAAAGTACTTTCTCCAGCTCTTTTTGACATCCCTTTCGTAAACTAGTATTTTATTATTTTCATCTCGGATACATCTATCTACGGTAGGTCTCTATCTACGGTATGCGGCAAAATAGTAAGGTCTCTATCTACAGTATGCGGCAAAATAAACAGTACTGAAATTCGTATGCCTCAAATTTGTATGTGTCAGGCACCGAAAGGTACTGAGTGGTTTCCGAACGTCGTTATAACTTATGTGAATTCCATGATAAAGTTAGGTGCTTCAGAATGGGTCTCAGTTTTGCAGAAAAAAAATTTATGGTGGAGTACTATTTTCGGTCATATGGAAAAGGTCACGAAAACGGTCCAATCTTAAAACCAGCAGTGGTTTCAGCAGGAAGGAACAACCTGTCACATTGCTAGGAAGTCTCTTCGAATACTGCGCGATCATTTTGGGAGTTGTCACTCACCAGAACTAACGCCACCAGATGCCTGCATATAGGGAATGCTGAAGGAGTCAGACAGATCCGCCGTCTGCCATTTCGGAATTGCGGACTGGTATTAAAGATTTTTTCGTGCCAGAGACAGTGCTCATTTTAGTTTAACAATAATAAATATGTTGATTTTCTCCCTTTTTGCAAAAAAAAAATCGTTGTTTTGATTTTTGTGAGATATCAAAAAGTCAAAATTCGATAAAACTAAAAAAACTCAACAGCGTTACCTCGAAAAACTCATAAGCTAATAAAATTTTGTTAAATTTTTTGTTTAGCATGATAGAATGATGAGTTCTGATGTTCACCGCAAAATTCATTGTTTCTTGAGGTGTCTTTCAAAATTTGCCACCGTTGTTGGCTTATTTTTCAATTTTTTTTTTGAACTTTTTTTTGAATAGTCTATGAATTGTCCTGAATATGCCTATTTAATTAAAAAAAAATAATTCTACCATAATTTCAAAAAAATGTGCTTGAAATATTGATTTCAATCCCTACGGCCCCCCTTAAGGATAGGTATGACACGATTTTGATAGGCAACCCATGCTAGAAATATTTGTCTATGTATGAAATTTAATAAAAAAATGTTTCATCCGGAAAGCAGATGGGTGCAGGTGGAACTATATTCGGATCCAGTACTATTATGAGTACAGAATTTTCATTAAGAAGATACCTTCTTAATTCTTTTTCGGCAGATGACACTTTACTTAAAGAATTATACATTTGTTCACACAAATATATGCTATTTTTAAAAGTGTGCCATTTGAATTATTGGTAGCAATCGATTTATTAGAAGCAAACTGGAGAAAACGGACCTCACTAATAATGCTCATATTAGCAAAAGAGCAATATGACCAAGCGGAAGTAAACAAGTCAGATAAATAGAGAATTGTTGGTTGCTCCAAAGTGGAAGCTCAAAATGGAATATGTGACGTAGCATAGTCAGAGTAAGGCTAGTTTCAATTTAGTTACTGTTTTTTTAATAATTTGGTCCTGTTTTAGAAATATTCCAAGAAATATAGTTGGCAAAACAAGCTCCAATATTCGTACCTAAAATCATTTGGTGAAGAATGTTGCAGGATGATAGAAACTCATAATACCACCTATCCTACAATGTTATAGGAAATGATCAAAGGATCACTTAGGAAAGAAATTTACTTATTTATTTATAATTGATGGATTCGACCGTTACTTGATGGAAGTTCATTTTATATCACAATAAAACTCTGAAAAACGTTTGTTTTCTATACTTCCACAAAATTTATTACACTCTAACTATGTTATTACTACAGCTGTTTCGGCAAAGTGCCTTTCTCAAGTGTGTGGAAGTATAGAAAATAAACGTTTTTCAGTGTTTTATTGTGAGATTATTTATTTATGCAATTATGTTAACATTATCAGGAGACAAACCAGAATAGACGCTTCTACGTAACGCTCCAGTCCAAGAACAGTCGGTGGAGGTACAAAAAAAATGGGCTCGCACAGGGAAGTGTCCTCGCGCCGATTCTATACAACATATACACCAACGACCAACCCATACACCAACAAACACGGCAATTTATTTATGCTGACGATACAGCTGCGGCAGCTCAGGGAAGAACCTTCAATGAAGTCAATGTGAAACTGACAGATGCCCTGGGAGACTTAGCTCTATACTACGATGAAACCCATCTGAAACCCAATTCTACAAAAACCTATTTATTCGCTTTCCACCTTAGAAACAAGCATGCCCGAAGGCCGCTGGAGATGAAATGTCGTGTTCAGATGCTGGAACACAACGAGACGCCAAAATACCTCGGCGTACGTCTGGATAGAACTCTGTCTTACCGATACCACTGTCAAGATGTCAAGAAGAAAGTAAGTGCCAGAAATAATATCATCCGAAAGCTAACTAATACAAAATGGGGAGCACAACCACACACTCTTCGCATTTCTGACTTAGCATTATGATTTTCGGCCGCGGAGTTTGGAACATCATTATGGGCAAACTCTGCTCACGCAAAGAACGTCGACGTGGCTCTAAATGAAACGGTTTGTATAATATCGGATTGCCTGAAACCGATACACATCGAAGAGGTATACCCCACAGCTGGGATTGCTCCACCACCTATCAGGAGGAAGGTCACGTCAGAGGTAGAACGAAAAAAGCAGGAGACGGGCCGAAGACCACCATATGACCACCAAACTCAGCCAAGTAGACTAAGATCTCGGAAAAGATTTCTGAAAGCATTAAGATCCATCCCCGAAGCGCCAGAGACTCGCCGAATACACCTATGGCAAGCGTCAGCTACCGCAACACATTTTCCTCTCTCAGAGGAAATGGCTGCTGGACACAATTTACCGTATCTGACTTGGAAAGCGCTAAACAGACTAAGAACCGGCGTTTCACGTAGTACTAGTAACCTGAAAAAAATGGGTATACCAGGAGGACGATTCCTGCGACTGTTGCGCGGTCCAGACCAGCCGGCATCTACTATCATGCACAGAGATGAGAGAGACCTGCACAGAACAAGACTTAATTTTAGCAAATGACAGGATTATCTATGTGGCTAACCATTGGAAATATAGAATTTAAAGGTGTTGGTGTTCCGAACACGGAAAGTAAGTAGGTAGGAGACAAACTCTATCATTTAAGTTTTGACATAAATAATCAGATATAAATACACTTTCTGGTTTTAATAATAAAAATATTTAATTCACAAATCCTACTGCCTCCAGCAAACAACCCAGAGAACGGTAGGCTAGTGTATCGCGCCAGTGGCGCACAACCCCTGTACATGCGACATTATTATATACGCAAAGTTTTCGATTCTAGCAACCTGACTGAATTTGAAAATGGGCCAAATCCCATTTTAAAGTTTAGGAAAAGGCTCGTCAATCCATAAATCAACCATCCATTTTGCTCCAAGACTGTGATCGAATCTTTCGATTTTAGGTCAATAAGTCGGCAGTGATTTTGGCTAAATGTTCCTTAGTGAACTCTTCAGCCTATTTTTATCCTTAGGACCTTACCTGGTGCGTTTCGTATTAGTTATTACAAAAATAGTAAATTGTATTAAGATGCCACAATGAAAGAGCTTCAAAACAATAATAAATTATTTTGGTAAGATTGTTGCAATCATTGCACTACTCCTAATTAATTTTGAATGAAACAAGTCTCGATTTATTATGATTTCTTGATAGTCCTAAAAATAATCTGACTAAGGAATATATCAGCTTTAATAATGCCTTAATTTTAATGGCAAGCAAGCACAATAAGTCCTTTGTACCTACTACATGGCGATCCCTATCATCCAATATCTTTATTTCAAGCAAAAATAAATTGTTTCTATTAACAAAAAAAATACTCGTTAGCTGTATTTAAAAACTATTTTGGGAGAAAAATCTATTTAGGCTAATCGAAGACCACTAAAATCAAAAGCTAAAATAAAAGCATCACAAACTATCAATATTGTTGATCAGCACGTTTTTCTTATTTTTCTTTTCTTATAATATGGGTATAATCTTATATATCTTATATCTATAAAATTAGGTTACAATTGATTAAACGTTAAATAAATGGAAACATTTCTAAATAGCCTACTATACAATATCAGTTGCTGTCATTTACGTCGGAAATCTGAACGTGTGCCAAAAAGCTTTCCACGATCTTTAATTCTCAGTTGTTGTTGATAGAGCCCATAATGCAGAACGTTAGAAAGATTAATTTGGGAACAGGCGAGAGCCAAAAGTCTTAAATTTAGATATGCCCCAAATGGCAAGGGTAACGGGGCTATGACATTAAACACATAGGGCTTCAAATTTCTTATTATTTTACAATTTATGATAATTTAATATTTAAGAATTTTTTTCTCTTTCATTGACTTTCGAACTAATATTGATCATATATAAAATATTTTATTTTTGATTCATTAATTCCATTCTGCAGAGTTACCTTACACAGTGTTGCTAACACTGGATAGTGGGATTATTGTGCCAAAAATTATAATAAAAAAAATAATCATCAAATTTATTTATAATAATAATAATATGTAAGCACTACGAGCCTAGTAGGCCCATGGGTTCTTCTTCTTCTTCCTTCTTGTATGTAGGTTTTAAAGCCTGTTTCTTCTTCAATATTAGCCTCCTAAATTATTAAAGTTATCGCAACATCTTTTTCTTGGTCTGCCAATACTTCTTCGTCCATTTGGTGACTTATCTCGTACTATTCGTACTATCCTATCCTTTGCCATTCTACTAATGTGTTCGTTCCACTCCTGTTTCCGTTTTGTCACCCATCCATTTATGTCTTCTACATTGCATGCTCTTCTTATGTGTTCGCTTCTCTCCCTATCCAACAGACTTTTCCCTGATATTCGTCGCAGTATTTTCATCTCTGTTGTTTCTAGTAGTCATCTCGTTTTAGCTGTGTTAGGTCTTGTCTCCGCCGTATATGTCAATATAGGTCTAATTGCTGCTTTATAGATTCTTGCTTTTGTGTCTTGTCTTAGGTGTTTGTTCTTCCGGATTGTGTCATTAAGGGATCCCGCCGCTTTACTTGCTTTTAAGCTTTGTTGTCGTACTTCCTCTTCAATATCTCCGTAACTGGTTATATCTATTCCCAGATATCTAAACCTTGCTTCCTGCTTTATTATTTTCTCATCAATTTCGATTTTACATCGTAGTGGGAGTGGGTATTTAGATGTTGTCATACATTTGGTTTTTTCTGCTGATATTACCATATTGTATTTCTTGGCTGTTGTATTGAAGATGTGTGTTAATCTTTGGAGATCGTCTTCTGTCTCGGCGATTATTGTAGCGTCGTCTGCATAACATATTATTTGGATTTCCGTGTTTCCCATTCTGTTACCATGACCTTTACGTACTGCTTCTATTATTTTGTCCATTAGTATATTAAAGAGCAGTGGGCTTAATGAGTCACATTGTCTGACTCCACTTTTTGTACTGGTATAAAATGCGTTAGTTTTCCATTTATATTTGCCTGTATTCGATTATGAAAATAGATGTTTTCGATAGTTTGTATAATATTGATTGGTATGTTTCTTCTATACAGCAAATGTAAGACGTCTTCGACTTGGATGCGATCGAAAGCCTTTGTCAGGTTTATAAAACATAGATATGCTGGTTTATTGTACTCAATGACCTTTTTTGTGATTTGTCTCAGTACAAATACGGCGTCTATGCAGGATCATCTGTTGTTCATCTGATAAAGTTGTTAGTTTATTGATTTTGTTGGTTAGGACTTTTGTGGTTAGCTTAAGTGCAGTGTTCAGTAGATTTATACCTCTATAATTAATGGGTTTTTCTTTGCCTCCTTTCTTGAACATTGGTATCATGGTTTGATGTACTATTCTTTTCCACTCCCTTTTGTCTGTCGCTTTTCTTTCCCAGTTCCTTACGTTAAGACTTCTCATATCTTCTCTAACTCCATTACTCCATCGTGACCTCGGTCTTCCTCTTCGCCTTTTCCCTGCCAATGCATTAGACAGTACCATTCTAGAAGGAATCATCCTCTGCACATGGCATAACCATCTAAGTCTTTACGCCTTGTTCTTATTCATTGTCCATTTAAGTTTTTCCCACCGAAGATTTTGAGCAGCAACTCTTGATGTTTTTTGTTGTGACCCATGTTTCAGAAGCATACGTTACTATCGACCTTATTACGGTCTTGTAAGTTCTTAGTTTTGCTCTTCGCGATATATTTTTACTTCTTAACAACCCATTGAGAGCATACATAGCGCGGATGGCCGACATAATCCTTTTTTGTAGGTATTTCTTCTTCACAGTTAGGATATCTTGTGAAGACAATTCCTAAGTACTCAAATCTTTCAACTTCTTTGAATTTATACTGTGTTCCCTTCGCTGTTGTCATTGTTAAATATTACCCCCGAACGAATTGCTTATTTGTCCATTCCATATACTTTGTTTTTGCTTCATTTATATACAATCCTGTGGTTACTGTCCTCTCTTCGAGTTTAATCACTGTTCCTATCAGTTCTATTTTGCTCCTAGCCAAGATTACCAAATCGTCCACGAGTGCCAAGCACTGATGTTTTTTGTGGTAGATCAGACTTGTTCTATTAATGTTTGCTTCCTGTATAACCTTCTCTAGTCATATACTAAACATTATAGATGATAATAGATAATGGATCAACCTACCGCACTCCTTGTTTGACCTCTAAGCCTTCTGTTATACTATTGTTTATCTTGACCTTATTCGTTGTTCTTGGGAGAGTTAGTTTTATAATTCTAATCAGCTTTGGACAAACATCCATGTCTTGCAATGCTGTGAATAATTCGCTTCTTTTGACTCGATCGAAAGCCTGTTTAAAATCAATGAAAAGAACCGTGGTGTCTTTATTATATTCGTAACTTTTATAATTTAATTATATCAAATTAAATAATGGATCTTCTTCTTCTTGTAATGCATATACGTTTCGGATGCTGGTCATCATCATGGCAATCTGTACTTTGCACACTGCTAATCTGAGAAGATTTGTGGTTGTTGTGTAGAACCACGTCCGTAGATTATTCAGCCAAGAAATCCTTCGGCTTCCTAGATCTTTTTTCCTTTTAATTTTCCCTGTAAAACTAGTTGCAGCAATCCGTATATTTCGCTGTTCTTCAGGATGTCACCAAAGTATTCGATATTGGCTGTTTTTATTGTGGTAAACAGCTCTTTTTCTTTTTATATTCGTAAAAAATCACCTTGTTTAGTAAAGTGGTCGGTATAAGCTATCTTGAGGATTCAATGATGAAGCCATATTTCGAAAGCCTCATTTTTCATTGCATTTGGTGTCTGTGACGGTCCACGACTCAACTCTATAGTAAAACATATATAATATGTACATATTATACTCTGGGCTAATTAGCAAAATCCAAGGAAAAGTTATTTACCAGCAATTTTATTGCTGTAATCGAATCTAATGATTGTATATATTAATAATATAGGTCGGTATGCAAAGTCCGCAGATAGTGTGCTACTTTTTTTATAAACAAAATGGCGCCCGAAAATCGTGTTTGTTTTTCAATTCTTGCTCTATAACTCCAAAGATGTTACCTTTACACCAAAAACATCCCAATAAAAATGCACCGTAATTAAATTCTGCATACAGACTTGTTTTTCCCGATTTACTTCGACTAAAATTTTGGCCGGAGAATACGGGTTTTTCCAACAAAACCTTTAATTTTGAACTAGAATTTTAGATAAGTAATTGTTTATCAATAATTAAATAACTTGGTAATATAAAGGCTCTTTTCGTATAGATTATAATTCCAGGAGCCGATGGAAATTGAATGAACAGTTTAGCAATAATTGAATTGTTAATTAAAAATTTACGTTCGCTATAATAACCACAATAATTATGATACATAAGAATAACTATGATTTTTGTATAACAAACATTGGACTTTACAGAATTGAAATTGATTCAATCAATTTAAAAAATTGAAATCAATTTAAGAGGCCTCAGAAATATTTTAAAATTATAAACAATTTTTTGGCTTATAAACAAATAGAATATCTCGAGAAATATTAAATTAAATTAAATCATGAAAACGGTATTGGAAAAGAAGCGGCAGGGCGCTTCTTTTAAAAGAATAAAACGTTTAATTGTGATGAGTGGTTCCTGAGTTACAACAGGTCAAAGTTGACCGCCTTTTTATTTTTGTCCTCTTTCTCCATACCAATTTTCATACCTTTAAAATACTCATAACATATATTATTATAATAAAAACTATCGATATTACGAGTGAAAATTGCCAAAATAGCAAAGTTCCAATCAAAAATTAGGTTGGAGAAAATGTAATCTCAAAGCTCAAAATCGGTATACGTTAAAAAAATGCTTTTTGTCGGCTTCCCATGTAGCAATTTTCTTCATTCTTTTTTTGTACCCAAGTAACTCGAGTAGAGCCATCTAACTAACGCATTATTAAATGTCAAACTTGCTTTTGTTTTGTTATAATAGATTAATTTATTTATAAGAAAAGAAAACTACATATTTTCCAGTTGTAGACTTTTTTTAGATAAACTTACAATAAGTGTACCTTCTAACGTTAAAAACACAAATATTCTCATTTGAAAGCTATATAATTATTTAAACAATCTTTATTTTAAACAAATTAAAAATTTTTGTTATCATAAATAAATTTACTTATTATAACAAAACAAAAGCAACTTTGACATTTAATAATGCGTTAGTTAGATGGCTCTACTCGAGTTAGTTGGGAACAACAAAAAAATGAAGAAAATTGCTCCATGAGAAGCCGAGAAAATGCAATTTTTTTAGGTAGGCCGATTTTGAACTTTCAGATTACATTTTCTCCAACCTAATTTTTAGTCGAATTTTGAAATTTTTGGCAATTTTCACTAGTAATATCGATAGTTTTTATTATAATAATATATGTTATGGGTATTTTAAAGACATGAAAATTGGTGTGGAGAAATAGGACCTAAATAAAAAGGTGATGGTTTGAAAATTATGATCCTATTTTTTATATCTTTGCCGTAACTGCCGGCCAACTTTGACCGGTTGTGTCTCAGGAACCACTCATCACAATTAAACGTTTTTTTTTTAAGAAGCATCCTGCCCCTTTTTTTCCAATACCGTTTTCGTGATTTAATTTAATTTAATATTTCCCGAGATATTCTATTTGTTTCTAAGCCAAAAAATTGTTTATAATTTTAAAATATTCCTGAGGGCGCCTAAATATTCCATTTTCAATTCTGTAAAGTACATTAGATAGGTACAGTGTCTTTTTATACAAAAATCATAGTTATTCTTATGTATCATAATTATGGTAGTTATTACAGAGAACGTAAATTTTTAATTAACAATTCAATTGTTGCTAAACTGTTCATTCAATTTCCATCGGCTTCTGGAATTATAATCTATACGAAAAGATACTTTATATTACTAAGTTATTTAATTATTGATATACAATTACTTATCTAAAATTTTAGTTGAAAATTAAAGATTTTGTTGGAGAAACCCGCATTTTCCGGGGAAAATTTTCGTCGAAGTAAAAAGGGACAAAAACGTCTCTATGCAGAATTTAATTACGGTTTATTTGGGTGTTTTTGGTGTAAAGTTAAGATCTTTGGAGTTGTAGAGCAAAAATTGAAAAAAGTACGACTTGCTGATAATGCTGGTAAATAACTTTTCCCAAAAATGGCCTATTTCCGATAATAATCTGCCCAGACTAATAGGTATAAAATCAATCGTAGTAACCAAATTTCATGACATTTTAAAAGCTTAGCCATTTTTATAATAGGTCTTGTCTTCTCTTTCATATGCATTTGATTTCTAGGGAATGGTCGCAATTTTCATAGACGCTGGTACCAAGGTAGGTAGGTGTATGCTTTCAGTATTTCCATTCGTTAACCGTTCACATCGATTCGTACAAATTTCTGTTCCTTCTTGGATATCATCATACATTATGTTTTCCCTACGTTTAGTGAAAGTGCATATCCCTGACTTATTTCTGTGATCCTCTTCAATAACTCACGGAGGGCTTCGTAACTGTCAGCGAATACCACCGTGTCGTCTGCGTATCTTATGTTATTAATTGATTGTTATATATTCTCCGTTAATTCGAATTCCAGCTTCAACATCCTCTATTGCTTATTGAAAGATTTCCTTAGGTTATATGTTGCACAACAGGAGTGATAGTATACATCCCTGTTGGACACCACGTTTGATTTTGATATCAGCGGATTCTTCTACCTCGATAGGAATAGGCGATAAGTAATTATACGCTTCGCGTAAGAAACAAACATATCAGGCAAAATGTAATATCTAAGATGTAGTGAGATGGGGAAGAGAAGGAAGAAACAATTTGATTCACCCTGTAAAAAGAATAAAAAATGGTAGAATTGAAAAATTGTGAGAAAGAATAAGGCCCCCAGGAAGACTGCCAAGAACATGGTAAGACTAAATCTAAATATTTGCAAAATCACAAATAAGACAAAATATTAACCAGTGATGAGTAAACCGTAATAATAAAACCACTAAAGCTAATAAACTATGAATTGGATTTCTCATGATGCGCTCCAAATTAATAATGTAAATATCCTGCTTAATATAACATTTTGTGGAAAATTCAGTCATTATTCAACTAAATCAAATCATATTTCATATACATTTTGTATTTCTTACTAATTGGTATATTATACAGACATGCCAGCGTAGCCTTTGAAGCATACGAACACGCCGATTTTATTAATAACAATAAAGCTCCAATGATTCTTTGTTCTTATGAGAAATGTCGCTAAAAACCCATGACGTGGCATCGCATGCTTGATGTTATCGAAAAGTGAAAACGAAACCATAAAACAGGATCGGTATAGCGCTGACACGCATGCAAACTGTTCGGTAGATATTATTTGTTGGCCAGAAAATGGTAATTGAAATTTATTTGCTGGGCATTAAATTTATTATTTCGCACTTACTCTAGGAGATTACTTTATATCTTTAATAATTTACTATTAATGGGGATAATTTTATTATCTTAACGGTTTTGAAAAGATACAAAAGTTCCCAAAATGGTCAAAAATACTTTAATATTGCGTCAATTTTTAATTTTTCTAATCTTTTTTTAACGACGCATAATTTCAAATCAACGCTGTCGGGCAAGGCTAGATGAACAACAGGATACATTCTTTTCGCTAGCCTTTTTAAATCTCTGGAATGGTGAAGGAACTCATTAAAACAAAGACAGGAGAAATAGCTGATTATGGAACAGTCACCAAAATTTGCAGCAGTCCTGTAAAAACAAGAAGACAGTCAAAACCATATTATAGACAAGTCGAAAACAGCGGGTTCGTTAGAAAAAATATTCCCATGAAATTTTTTTGCATAATCATATTCGTGAGACATCCCAGAATAAGCTTCACGAAGTCGCCCAAGTGAAAAGTGGTCCAAATATTTTTAATCAAATTGCAAAGATTAATATTTTTGGTAGTACCCGTACCAATTTTTGTTAGGTCTTTTGGACCATTCTGGACAAAAAAGGTCTCTTGTAATTTTTCTCTACAGTTGATCTTTTTCAAGTTATAAACAATTTAAAATTGAAAAAAGCGAAAAATAGCGATTTTCAAGGCCTAATAAATTGGTTATAGCAGCTATTAAGGTACCAAGGGTATTATAAGGATAATAACTCTTGAGGTCAATGGTGTATAGACCGAGGGCCTTTAGCCCGAGGTATATACGTACACCGAAAGCGTTAATATTATAATACCCATGGTGTCTTCAACGTTTGATGTCCGACTAAATTATTCTCTATATGCAAAATATTTGAATGAATTTTGAATTAATTAGTTTTCAAATACGTACATTTACCAGAAACAGTCGTAACGTAATTGTGGTAACCATAGTTTTACTTAGAGTTTTATTTGTCAACTTGACAGTATTTAACTCGATATTTAAATTTAATAGGCCCTAGGGCGCTATTTTTCAATATCACGCCCTTGGGCGTTTTATCGTACTTAATAGACTAAGTAATAAATTAATGACACAGATTTCTTCAGGATCATGTAGGGAGGGCTTTAATCTTCGATTTAGTCACTTTCTGACTTTCATAATAATAATTTTAACCGAGTTATTAAGTCTTAAAAATATCCATTTTCGCGTTTTTCAAATTTTAGATTGCTTTTAACTCGAAAACCATCAACTTAAGAGAAAAATTACAAGAAACCTTTTTTGTCTGGAATGGTCTAAAAACCTAAAAAAAATGTGTGGACCAAAAATAATAATTTTTGCAATATGATTAAAAAAATGCTAAAAATTTTGGACCAATTTTCGCGTGGGCGACTTCTTGAACCTTATTCTGGGGTGTATTACAAATGTGATTATGCAAAAAAATCTCATGAGAATATTTTTTCCAACGAACCTGCCGTTTTCGCCTTGTCTAATAGTAAGTCTGTTAATAATTAAATCTGATAGGATTGACAGATAATGTCTAAGCAATTGCTGTCACCTGGAGAAAGAAATAGCAGGGTACATTTTGTGTCAGTACGACAGCCTGGCAAATGTGCGGTTCTTTACACTAGACGAAGAAAACCAAACCAGCAAAGAGCTACATAGAAGGTTTAGTGTCGAAGCATTAAATCTATCTATCTAACCTATTCTACTCAATACCAAATAATGAATCAATTGAATGAATATGTCAACTAAATTTCCATTGGAAAAATTAATTATTGTTATTTGCTGTTTGTAATGTTTTGTACTCTTTACTTATATAGTTCCTCCGCTGTAACTTTTCCCATGCGTCACGATTCATTTTCAAACAAATTAAGTCAAAACACAAAGTGAAACGTACGCCAATGTGCGCAGTATACAGTATACAAAATGTATATACACATCGACGTTCGTTTCACTTTATGTTTTGACTTAATTTGTTGGAACATGAATCGTGACGCATGGTAAAAGTTATAGCGGACGAACAATACACAAAAACTCAACACTGTGATGTAGTCAGATGCTAGATGCTAAATAAGTAAATACTCAATTCCAACTCCCACATGCACGTGGTGAACCTCGATAAACTGAGCAACTTTCTGGCAGATTGTGGTAACCAACCTCAGTGGAAAGCAGAGCCAGGTAAACAACAAAGGGAAAAATGTTCCTTCGACAATTAGAAAGTTGAATAAAAAGTTGACAACTTATTCCCTTCAATAATTGTTATCAAAGCACAAAGAAAAGCCGGACTGTTTAATTCACGACGATCACCGAGCAAACGACAAAGGAATAACGAATAATGGATCAGCACATGAAATATACGAAATCTATATGTACCAGGCCCTCTTAGATTGCTGACTATAGTCTTGTTTTCTAGTTAGTAAAAATGTAAAATAATTCGTTAACTTTAAATCAATAATCAACATAATATTTTATCTACGTAATAAAAGAACTTTTGTAATTTTAGTTTATTTAGTGTACACTCACCTACAGAATACAAGGGACAAGACAAAAAAATCGAATGGTTTAACAAATTGCGCCAAAAAACAAAAAATAGCAAAAATGGAGCATACCTAAAGACAAACAGAATGCACAAGAAGAGCCAATGAGTAATACCGGATCCGAAGAAGAAAAAAGAGACTACATAGACGGAAAAAGTTAATTTAAAGAAAAGCAGTTAGAAAGCATAAAAGAGCTAAGAACTCAGATTATTATATTTTTCCACACAATTATATAATTTTGTTATATAGTCTCCTTTTAGTTCAATACATGGAATCCAGTGATTTTGCAACTAATTTATGCCATTCAAATAACACAATTCTGGTAACTCTGCAAAATAGGTCTCTATCAAAGCAAAATAGGCAAAATCTTTTTAATTTCTTCAAATTTCGGAACGCCGATAATAAAATCTAATGTGGCCAGGTCAGGGGAATAAGTTAGATGGGAAAGCAATTATTGCTTAATTAATTAAAACCCACAGTATGGTGGAGATGTAGATGATGTGTTTTCAATATGGCCTCATAGATCAGAATTGTTGGATACATTCCTGAATATTATAAACGATCAAGAAGAGACAATAAAATTTACAATGGAAAAGGAATATAATAACACCCTGCCTTTCCTCGATGTTTTAGTCTCAAAGAAGGATACTGGATATGTGACGCAAGTGTATAGAAAAGCAACACACACCAACAGATATTTCAATTATAAATGAAATCACAACATTAATTAACTTATCTAAAATCCTATTATAGCCCACATAACAATTTCATGTTCTTAGTAGATTCATAGAACATACTTTTCAGAAAAAGTATATACTGAGAATATGCGTAATTACCATTGCGAATGTGCAGAACAGATACTGAGTATATACCATATTACAGCACTTAAACGTTCTATGTATATACTTAGAATGTACTACCGCACTTCTTTTCAGTATATACCAAGAACATACTTTTTAGAAGGTTCTAAGGAAGTGCTATATACCTTCTAGTTATATACTTAGAATGTACTATCGCACATATTTTTAGTATACGGGAAGAATATTCTAAGGAAGTGCTATATACCTTCTATTATATATATATATACAGAGAGAGTCTGTAAAGTGGAATAAATTCAATATCTCAAATACTAATTGTTTTTTTGGAAAATGCTCAGACCCGTCGATTAGTATTTCAAATTGTCCTTTTTGACATTCAATAATAATGTATACAGGGTGTCCCAATTTAGAGATATGACGTCATCGTCGATTTTCTTAAATGGCAACACTGTCATTTTGATAGCTAATTTGATAGGGTTTGTAAAGTTATACATAACTGCAAAATATCAAATTTTTATTCTCTACCATTTACAAGATAATAGAAAATAACAAAGTTATATCTGTAATTTGGAATATATTCAATAATTAAAATACTAACTGTTTTTTTGAAAAATGCTCAGACCCGTCGATTAGTATATCAAATTGTCCTTTTTGACATATAATAATAATGTATACAGGGTGTCCCAATTTAGAGATATGACGTCATCGTTGATTTTCTTAAATGGCAACACTGTCATTTTGATAGCTATTTTGATAGGGTGTGTAAAGTTATACACAACTGCAAAATTTCAAATTTGTATTCTCTACCATTTAGATGATAATAAAAAATAACAAAGTTATGAAAAAGAAGTAATCAACTAATAATTGAATTTAATTATTTCAATAAATTAAGCAAAAACTCATAATGTTGCCCTCAATTATTGTCAAATTGTCAATGGGCAACGTTATGAGCATTTGCTTAATTGAAATAAATAAATTCAATTATTATTTGATTACTTCTTGTTCTTCATAACTTTGTTATTTTTTATTATCTTGTAAATGGTAGGGAATAAGATTTTGAAATTTTTCAGATATGTATAACTTTACACACGCTATCAAAATAGCTATCAAAATGATAGTGTTGCCATTTAAGAAAATCAACGATGACGTCATATCTCTAAATTGGGACACCCTGTATACATTATTATTATATGCCAAAAATGACAATTTGATATACTAATCGACGGGTCTGAGCATTTTTCAAAAAAACAGTTAGTATTTTAATTATTGAATATATTCCAAATTACAGATATAACTTTGTTATTTTCTATTATCTTGTAAATGGTAGAGAATAAAAATTTGATATTTTGCAGTTATGTATAACTTTACAAACCCTATCAAATTAGCTATCAAAATGACAGTGTTGCCATTTAAGAAAATCGACGATGACGTCATATCTCTAAATTGGGACACCCTGTATACATTTTTGTTGAATGTCAAAAATGACAATTTGAAATACTAATCGACGGGTCTGAGCATTTTCCAAAAAAACAATTAGTATTTGAGATATTGAATTTATTCCACTTTACAGACTCTCTCTGTAGAATGTACTATCGCACATTTTTTTAGTATATGGGAAGAATATTCCAAGGATGTGCTATATTTCTCAGAAGTATGTTTTCGACATCACCCAATCTCATCCTAGGTTCTACTAATATATTATATTTACATATTCTAATTGCATATGAGAATGTAGTTATTACATTCTACTATATTATGTAAAAAGTAAGTACATATAAAGTAAGTAAAATATATAAACTTTAGTTATATAGGTTACCTATGTATGATAAATATTATATGGGTAAGTAGGTAGGTATATATAAAAATTTAGTTATTATGTGCACATCAAAATAAAAATGCTGCTTATATATTATATAATAGTCAAATATATTATATAATATGTATTATATAATATGTATGTAAATTACCAAAATTTATAGGTGTCTATACACATTATACATACTTTTACTTACTAGGTATTTAGGAAATATTGAAGTACCAATATGAATTTATTATTTTCAAGCTGCTTTTTATGTTTTTAAAAATGTTTTAGTCATTGTAGCTAGAAATACTTCGTTCTAACAGCGTAGACATAAATGCCTAACTGTACTGGAAATTATTTTCATATTTTGCCCTTGTCACCTACCCCCTTCCCTTGTGCAGGTATAAAATATGCAATGCAAAGGTCAGAATGACAATGAATAGGCGTTTTCGGATTCCCGAAAATTATAGGTAAAAATACTCATGGTATAAACTCAAATCAAAATGGTATATTCATTTCAATTGAAAACGAAACGAGAATTTCTCATTTTTCTTCAATAGAATTGAGTTTTAAACTTTTTTACCATACAATTAAAACGGTTTAAAAAAATGAATTAGATAGTTCAGTAGTACCTACCAAAATTCCTAAACTTTATTAATTATTCTTAACGCGAAGTTGATAATCTATAGGCTAACATTATTCTTCTTCCTATAGGTACATACAGTATATTCTTTTTAAGATATTTTAAAAGTATATACAAGTATGTGTTAAGCATATACTTTTGCATATACTTAGGCATATACTAAGAATATTCGATTAAGGTATATTCTAAGAATAAACTTTTACGAACATTCCGAGATACTACGTACATGAATGTGCTTAGTATATTCGGTGCAAGAATATTCTTTGAAGCACATGCAAAGAACATGAAATTTAGAATGTTTTTTATGGTACATGCTATGCTTGTACTACGCATATACTAAAAAGGATATACTTCGACGAATGTTGGTAGGATATGCTTAGGAAGAGCTTTTTTTAAACTCATGAATTTTTACCATTGTTAGACTTAACGCTTTTGTGAGCCCTTGCATTGTTTTGTAGATACAACCTTTTTTCTTCTACAAATGGGGCCATTTCTTACTGAGTTATAATCAATAAAACTGAATATACAGTGGCCATAATCTTTCCTATATATTGAGCCACCCTTGGCCGCTTCGTGGTACTTTTACGACTGCAGTCTACTGCTGTTCGTTTATTTTGTTCAAAAGTTCAACAGATTGTACTTCATAAGATCCAAATACTGCTGATAACTGGTCACACAGTCCACGTTTTGGACTTGATTGTAAATAAACAGATTAAAACTTCATTCAAAATGCGACTAGTGCGCTCTTTCCTAATTCTTGTGGCCTTTGCTAATGTTTCCTTGTTGTTTAGTTTCTCAAATAGTAATGTTTAATGAGACATAGAAAATAGTTTTGTCAATATTTGTCATTTTTGCAAATACGGTAATATTATGTATTTGTTAAAAATATACCAATACTCCAACGCGCTAAAATTTGACCTGTAAATATACAAAATTCTACTACTGGGAAGGAAAATATATACATATTAATATTGTATTTCAGGAGTTTACACCTAGCTCATATATATTTTATTGCAAAATACAGTTCTTATCAAACTTACGTTCATTCGATTTCTCGCTTACTGCTATAATAGAAAAGTAAATCACTCATATCAACCAATCTCTGCTGTCGACTTTGAGTAGCGATATCAAAGAATATATCTTTACCTTAACAGGAAAAAGAAAAGTAAATGTCTTTGGATATTGAAGATCAATATTTGCATTTATAACATCAAAGTATATTATAATTTTACACCATATTTTCATTTAGGAAATAAAAAAGTACTAAGGAAATGATGTCGAAAATAGGTTGAAATTTTGAAGAATAAAATAAAATATGAGTTTTTAGTATATTAACCCAACAAGATATGAAAATGCTAACTAAAGTAAAATAAAAAATAGGAATGCTCTACCACTGAGCTATAATCGCTATGTTTATAATGTATTACAAGATTTCCCGGACATAGTGACAGAGACCAAGTGAAGTATACAAAAACGTTTTAAAAATAGGAAGAGTAGGAAGAAGAGCAAAATTTGTTTACCAAACAACTAAAGCAAATTTTAGTCAAATTAAGTACGTAATCTTATATTTATTGTAATCTTTTTATATAAAAAAACATAAAAAATATCTTTATTGCACGGTAACATTGGGGAGTTTATTGCCAGTTAGTAACTGCAGATCGGATCAAATCTTCGGCAATTGTACCTATATTATGGTTTACGTATTTTTTACATAAGGGAAACGTAGGACGAAACGTGCAGGTAAAAACATTTTTAGTTATTACAACCATTTGAGGATTTTTTAAATGTCGTTAATAAAAAATATACAATTATACATGGTGTAACAAAAATACAGGTCATAAATTAAATCACATATTCTGAGACCAAAAATAGATCGATGAAACCTAACTTACCTTATTACAAATGTGCACATAAAAAAAGTTACAGCCCTTTGAAGTTATAAAATGAAAATCGATCTCTTTCCATATTTATATCGAAAACTCTTAGAGACTTTTAATTGAAAATGGACATGTGGCATTCTTATAATAGGAACATCTTAATAAAAACTAACAGTGAAATATGTACACCCTATAAAAATTTTATGGGGTTTTGTTCCCTTAAACCCCCCAAACTTTTATGTTCCTAAAAATGTAAATTGTAAGTAACTTTTCATATTATTACCAGGCCTCTAAAATCGTACTTAACCATATACAAACATGTGGTAACCTCGACAAATATTCAAAATATCTCGATAAACACTGGTTTATCGAAAAAGTCCTATTAGGCAAAAAAGTTTTAGAAACATTGGGAGGGTTTAAGGGAACACAACCCCCATAAAATTTTTATGGGGTGCACAAATTTCACTAGAATTTTTTTTTTCAAAATGTACCTCTCATAAGAATGGCACATGTCCATTTTCAATAAAAATTCTACAATAGTTTTCGATAGATTGGAAAAAATCAATTTTCATTTTGTAACTTCAAAGGGCTATAACTTTTTTATTTGCACATTTGGACTAAGATAAGTTAGGTTCAATCGAACTATTTTTGTTCCCAGAATATGTGACTTAATTTATGACCTGTATTTTTGTTCCCCCTGTACATAAGAAGTTTTTTACTTCATTCTAAGTTTGTTTGCTATGGTATATAGCCAACCACTAGGATTTTCCCATTTAATAATTTATTACTGCAAAGACTTTGACAAGTCTAAATTGCATAAATAATAATGCTAAATATTAGGTATACCTGCATTTCTCTCTAATTTAAATTTTTCGTTCTTATACATTTCCTGGTTCTCAAATAATACAAATTATATCGATTTTATTAAACTAGTACTATAGAAACGTATGTATTTGAAGATAAATACTTATTAAACTATTGCAAGAATTGTAAGACTACAACTGTACCTCTTTTATCTGTACCTATTTTATGTGCTGTCGCTTATAATTATATATTATTATGGACATTTATTATTTATAAAATGTGAATCACGATGATGTAAAAATCGATTTAATCAATTCTACTAGTCTGTCATTGTAAGTTACCAGTATCAATAATTAAAATAATAATTGATTTAGCTGTACATATTTAAATTTTTATTAAGAGGATCGGTACGTATTTTCGGCTGCAATGCTATTCAAATGGGGATTCATTTTTTTCGAATCCTGAGAAAATTAATAAGTATTTTTGAAAAATTTAAATGCAGAATGAAAGATCACGTTATTAGCGAGGGCCGAAAATTCCTGAGAACTTCTATAATGTTTATTTTAATAAGTTACAGGGGTGAAAAACTAAGAGAAAATTTAGTGTGATTTTTAAATTCAAATATATCATTCAAAATAAACTTATTATTTATTCTAAGGGACTTTCGGCCCTCGGTAATAATTTAGTCTTTCATTCGGCGTTTAAATTTTTCAAAAATATTTATTGGTTTTTTCAGGATTCGAAAAAAATAAACACAATGTCGTGGTAATATTTTCCAAATCTATCTTTGTCTTACAACGCACTCAGCCGAATATAATATTGTTAGCATATATTGTCAGTCAGACACTGACAATCAGTGACAATTTTAAATATTTGACATTGCATCGGGAATATGTTGAGTTATTTATTAAATATTATTGAAATATAGTGTATTTGATAAATAATTGATTTAAGACGTGAACTTAATAAAAAGTTATTTATTGTGTATTATTTGTGGAAGATCCAAGCAGAGAAATACATCAGGATAATATATTCTGTGATCCAAGTATTTTGTTGTTAAAGATGTTATTAATATAATATTAAATATATTATTAAAAAATCACTTTAACACTTTTCTTCTTTTCTCGATTGAGTATTAGTCTTTGTTATACAAATAAATTATTACAATCACTGAATACATAGTTAGTGAAAAAATTACCTCATTTATTAACTAAATTAATAATTTCCAATTATAAAAATAACAATTATCCAAGAACATTCAAAACCCATCTCTTTAAATTAATGATGACATTTTCAAGTAGAATGACATTCTAGTAATGTTTACATATCCATACCAGTGTGAATTTTACTACACGTAATTTGCCGTGTAAAGACAGAAAAAGTAGGGATACACGTAAAATATTTGCGAATTATGTACCCATAGCCTTAAGAGAGTATACAATTCAACAAGTTGTGTAACAAAACTATTAATTATACATTCATGGTACGGTCCGTAAATATGTTGAATTTCTTAACAAATTTTCGATAGGAAGCGACCACAGATTATTCCGAGCAATGATAGAATTAAATGTTAACTTGGAAAGAACAAAAATGATCTTCCAAACACGAAAGAAGAAATGGATTCTTCCAGAAAACAACGACCTCTATGAAGATATACTAACCAGACGTATACAAGACTTAGAAATCGAAATACAAGACATCGAAATAGCAAATAATCTCATAACGAAGGGACTAAAAGAAACCTAAAGGAAGTGCTACCCGACTGTCGTGGCCCATAAAGAAAAATTAAGTCAAAATACCAAAGAGTTAATAAGTAAAATGAAGACAATTGACGAAATAACACAACTCCAACTATACAACACTGAAGAAATTAAATAAAGATATCCACCGATCAATCCGAAAAGACATAAGAGAAAACAATACAAGAGAAATAACTCAAATATTTCAAGAAAACAAAACTTTAAAAGTTTTGCGGCAAAATACTAATAACATTAGCAACAAAAATATGTACAGAATAAGAAACAAAGACAACAACATTGCTACGGATAGAGCCAAAATCCTTAAGGTTGTCGAATCGTTTTCGCAACGCAAGGCAAGATTTTTTGTAGTTTTGAAAAAAATGGCCTTTTCTTCAGAATAGAAAGATTAGCATTAGAGATACAAAAAAATGTTTAAATATGAAATTGTAGCTTATTTATTTTCCAAGAAAATAATTTGCAAAAAATTTTTCTACGGCAAAAATTGTGTGAGCTATTGACAATTAAATCTTGTAATAACATGCAAAAACCACCTTTACCAACCCATTCTAAGTCACCTCTTTTTGCTACTGAGGAATTTAAAAAGGTTTAATATTAATAGGCTCATAGATCTTGTAAAAACCTACAAAATTATTTTCTAACAAACTTTTTAAGATAAAACATAAAATAGTTTCGGTAAAAAAAATATATTTTTTTGAAAAAAAAAGGAGAAATCCAATTGGAAGCATAATAATGTAAGTTGGCCGTGTTTTTAGTCATTGGCCTAATTTATTCTTATTTATTTATGTATTAATAGCTTTTAGAAGTTTAACTGGCTTAGAATGATTAGTTT
The DNA here is from genome assembly GCF_917563875.1 of Diabrotica virgifera virgifera. Lineage (NCBI taxonomy): Eukaryota > Metazoa > Arthropoda > Insecta > Coleoptera > Chrysomelidae > Diabrotica > Diabrotica virgifera. The sequence goes on from NC_065444.1 coordinate 45,417,956, forward strand.
TAAAAAAAACTGGAGTTAAAAGCGAATAACGAATTTTTGTACTTTGGTAAAAAATGCCCATTTTTTTCAGAATAGAACGATTAGCATCAGAGATACGAAAAGATGTGTAAATAAGAAATTATAGGTTATATAATTCCCAAGAATTTGGTTTGAAAATTTCTTATCTACGGCCAAAAATTGAAGGAATCATAAATGAGCATACCGAAACACATTGATTTTTTCGATAGGTTATATTAAGCTAACACTTTCGATAGCGAATAAATTGAAGACTATTAATTTTATCAAAAAATTGTATAGAACATTTTTTGATTAGAATGAACGTTTTTATCAACTTTTGCGGTCAAAATATAATAAAAAATTTCCACCTCCGAGATGGAGTGTCAACCTCCCCAATGGTAAAAGCGCCTTTCGGCATAATATAGATTTTGATCCTTGGATTATTCACTGCTTATTCTCAAATTTTCAAGCAAATCGATCCTTTCTGTAAAAATTTCGAGGTGAAAATCTTCGTTCCTGGACTATTAAGTAACCTTGCAAAATAATTATGTACATTTCATAACAGATTAACAAGTTCAAGTACCTGGGATGTTGTATCGATAGCAGACCAAATAATGATCTAGAAATAAGACTGAGAATAGAACAGGCCACAAAATCTTTCGAAAAAGTCAAAAGACTGCTATGTGACTCTCAAATAAAACTGGAAATTTGACGACGTTTATCAGCATGCTACGGCTGGTCGATCTTTCTCTATGCAGTTTAAAACGTGGACCCTTAAAACATCAACAGTAAATAAATTAAAGGCCTTCAAAATGTGGATCTACCGGAGAATCCTTAAGATGAACATGGACATGGCATACCTCAAACGCAGAAGTGCTCCATAGAACAGGCGAGGAACGAAAACTTTTCAACACAGTAAAAGTTAGAAAAGCATCATACTTAGTCCACACACTGAGAAATAATAACTAATATGCTCAACTACTAGTGAAAGGAATAATCGAGGGAAAGAAAAGACTAGAAAGAAAAATACTATTGTGTTTAAGAGACATCCTATAAAGAACATGGCTAAATTTTGAACAGCGAATAAGAACAGCTGAAGACAGAGAAGAGTTTGCAATTGTAGGAGCCAATCCTTATCGAATAGAGAACACTTTGTTTCTGCATAGCTCGTAACTTAAGCTCCCAACATATTATCCCACTTCGTATTCTTCTATTTGGCTATGTTTTGTGGTGGTTCATGTTTTAGACCTATATATTATAAATGAAAGCATTCACTGATGGCATACTGTTCTTTTAATGCTTATACGAACTGTTTAAGGCGTAGAACTTGAAGTTTTAAAAGTTAAACCAGTAAAAAATAAGTTCTGTATCGCCTGTTTAAAACATTCGCGTTTATGAAATATTCTAGTGTAGTTTGACATATTGGTATAGCCGGAAAATTCCCTAACGCTTTGGCGTCATTACATAGTTCTAAAACAGAATTTTTAATTAAAAAATGTCGAGATGAAAATTTGAGTGCTTTAGTGAAAAACACTTGATGGGGTAAAGCTCGTATTTATAGCGTATATTGGACGAGAGAATAACAACAAACATTTTGTATGGATAGATATAACTAGAGTTCGGATTAAAGTCTCACTTGAGAAAAGCATGAAACGTGCACAAAAAAATATAAAAATTCAAAAAAAAAATAAATTAAAACAAAATTAATTTTATTCTTAAAAGAAAGAAAATCATGGATTAAAAAAATCAAAAAATAGAATAGGGTTATAAAGGTAACAAATTTAAATTTTGTAAAATCAAACAATTACCAAATGTTGGCTTAAATTTAAACCAAAGGAGTATTTTTAATTTTTGAAAACCTTCATTTTAAAATATTGTATCTTTAAGTTTTTCTATGTAGGTCTAATTTGTTCAATTATTTCAGGAATACTATCAATGGCCTTTTCAAAATTTTTAATTCTTTTATGGAGTTATTGTGACACTAACAAACCATACATTAGTCTTCAAATAAGTCAAATTGTATCTTGTTTCTTTTTATTTAAGACTGTTTGGTAATCTTTATTTGCAATGATGGCTGATTCAGTTCTTCTTCCTATTGTGTCGTCTTCTAACGAAGGTTAGCGATCACTTTTTTAAAAGCTTCTCCATCTTTTGTAACGTGAAATATCTGTTTAAAACTGAGGTTAGTCTATTCTCTGATAATCCTCAGTTAAGATTTCTTCTTGCTTCCCAAGTCATTTCTTCCCTCTAATCTTCCTTGCATAATGACGTGTAGCAGAGAGTATTTATCGTGTCGAAGTATGTGGCTCAGCTACGATGTTTTTCTTATTTTAATTGTATTCATAAACTTTCAGAGTCCAAGCTTCTACCCCACATAGAAGCCGCGACCAAACATAACATTCGACGAACCTCAATCTGATATCCATACTCAATGTCGTATTTGTTAACATTGAGTTTTATTTTACAAATCCTTTTCGAGCAGTTTCAATATCTCCTCATCTTAATTTAACTGTGAGCTTATATTAATTGCTCTCAGGTATTTATACTTGTCGACACTCTCTAACGGTTTACCCTCCAATGTCACATAAATGTTGTCAACAGAGGTTTTCGAGATGTATTTGGTTTTATCTCTATTCATTTCTGTTTTTTTTTTGTTTTCTCTATTAATGATTTCTAGGAGAAATTGTAGATCGTCTATATTATCTGCCATGATTGCGATATCGTCTGCAAATCTTGTTATTAATGATGCTCCCTCCAATCCTTTACACCATCAGTTCTTTTCCCTAGTTCCTCCTGAAATATTAGTTGAAATACACATTAACTAATTGTGGCGATGGCGGGCATCCCTGCATGACTCCTCCTGGAATTTCTACTTGGTTTGTCTCACTATCTTATACCCGTACTACTGTTGATTCGGGTAGGTCGCCCCAATGGTTGAGAAATAAACATCCTAATTTTTGCAGATGACATAGCCCTTCAGAATTAATTCATCTCATACGACTGGTTGAAAAGTAAAATCAAATATTTGATCTGCAGTTAAACATAATATGAAAGACAAAGATCATGATCGTGGATAGACTACATAACAATAGGCGAGCGGCAGCAACCCCTAAAATTACGTTATACCGACCACGAAAATCAACTTAGAGGTGAGTGACTAATTTTGGCCATTCTTTATGTTTTCGAGGTCGTTGAATCTGAATATGAAGTTTATTTTTATCCAGAATTGGTGAAACATGTTCAAAAATCACATTTTATGCAAAAATGCGAAAAATAAATTTTGATGATTTTTCAAATTTACCTCGATGTATCTTTGATCGCTGTAATCTGTGGTGGGCACTCAATAAGAAAGGAGTCCCTGGCGAACATGTAAAAATTGTGAGAGATATGTATTAGGGAATAACGACTAGTGTTAGGACAGGTGTGGGAGAGACTCATAAATTTCAGGTGAAAGTAGGATTGCACCAAGACTCGGTGCTTAGTCCTTATTTATTCTCATTAGTTTTGGACCAGATAACAGCGAAACTACAGGGTAGTATTCCATGGTGCCTAATGTATGCTGATGATGTAGTGTTATTAGGAAATAGTGAAAGAGACTTAGAACAAAAACTGGAACAGTGGAGACAAGCTCTGGAGGAAAAAGGTTTAAAACTTAGTAGGACAAAAACAGAGTATTTGGAATGTTCATTTAAAGATGGAGTTACTACAAATAAAATGGTATCTTTTGATGGTGAAATAATCGTGAAAACCCATAGTTTTAAGTACCTACCTAGGATCGGTATTACAGAGTAATGGAGAAATAGATGGAGATGCATGCAGTAGAATTAGGGCTGGATGGATGAAGTGGAAAGAAGCGAGTGGTGTGTTGTGTGACAGAAAAATTCCAATGAAGATGAAGGGAAAATTCTATAAAACAGCCATAAGACCGGCTATGATGCACGGAACTAAATGTTGGACAGTGAAAAATAAAGAGGAACAACGAATGCATGTGGCGGAAATGAGAATGCTTAGATGGATGAGTGGAGTGACAAAGAAGGATAAAATTAGAAATGAGTATATTAGAGGAAGTCTAGGTGTGGCACCAATTGATGCCAAAATGAGAGAGCATAGGTTAAGATGGTTTGGTCATGTTCAACAAGACCTGGGGGAGACGAAAACGCAGGACATGTTGGTAAAGGGGATTAGCATTGCTATGACCCAAGATAGAGTTGTGTGGAGAAATGCAATTAGGGAAGCCGACCCCGCATAGGGATAAGGCAAAGAGAATGATGATGTATCTTTGATCGCTGTAAATATTTCCTCTTGAACATTTTACTGTGTAATCTTTAAAGTATTTAGATAAAAACAGCTTTGTATAAGACGTTTATAGAAATTAAAAGAAGGGTTGTTAATTTTTAAACATTTTGCCGTCAGATTTCATTAGTTTCATGTTTACTTAAAAAGCGTAAGTGACAAACTTTTTAGCTTATAATTTTAACTAACACAGCAATAAACCATAATTCATGAAGAAGTTTTCTGAAGAATTTTAAGTCAAAATATGCAATAGGTAAAAAGTTATGCGACTTTATAGAAGAGCGGCACACCACAAAAAACGCTTATTTCTCGAGATACTGTGTGGTGTGATGACCTTGACCACGGTGTGGTGAATGGACCACATTTTTGCCTTTAATAACTCTGTTTCATTTTAATATTTTTTTCTGAAATTTTTGTAGTATATATTTCTTACCTTTCTGAAGACAATGTTACGTGTTTTAGTCTTTCTGGCTCATTATAATACAAGTTATGGAATGTTTAATGTGAAAGGTGCAGATTCCTGAATTTCAAAGTTTAATCGCAAAAGTTGAGTGACACAATTTGAAATTTAGCTTTTAATCAAGTTTATGGTAAAATATCGGGTACAAAGAATAAAATACTTTGTAGAAAAAAAAATACAACTTTTAATTTTAAGAAAAACGTGATTTCATTTTTTTTTATTTTTAGGGCAAAATTGCGATTTCGACAATGTTCCTCCATCTAGAATTCAAAATAAACCTTATTCTCGTTTTCAACACCATTAAAAACATAAAGTAAGATCAAATTTAGCCATTCACCACACCGTGATCAGTATCTCGAGAAACAAGCGTTTTTTAGAATAGTGCCGCTCGTCTATAAAGTCACATACCTTTTTTCTTATTGCATATTTTGACTTGAACTTTTCCAGAAAACTTTTTCATGAATTATACTTTATGGCTGTGTTGGTTAAAATTATAAACTAAAAAGTTTGTCACTCAACTTTTTTAAGTAAACTGAAACTAACGAAATCTGAAGACAAAATGTTTAAAAATTAACAACCCCTCTTTTAATTTGTTTAAACGTACTGGATAAATCTCGTTGTCATCTAAATACTCGAAAGATGATAAAGTAAAATTTTCAAAAGGAAATATTTACAGCGACCACAGATACAGCGAGGTAAATATAAAAAATCATCGAAATTGATTTTTCGCATTTTTGCATAAAATTTGATTTTTGAACATGTTCCACCAATTCTAGATAAAAATAAACTTTATATTCGGATTCATCGACCTCTAAAATATAAAGAATGACCTAAATTTGCCATTTACCTATCATGGTCGCTTTTCAATTTCTAAGCCTCAAATTAGGGGTGTGCCGCTCGCTTAAAGCATCCACGCATAACCACGATTGACCGGTTTGAGGTTGTGAGCTAATACTTATATCTCTGGGAACACTAATCACAAACACAGGATCGCTACTGGATCAAATAAAATATAGGTGTGATCTGGCAAATATCGCCTTAGGAAAAATTTCCAAAGGTCACTCAAATATGACCAATTCTAAAAATGAGGTTGATCAACTTCTTGATATTCTCAAAACTGATATAAGGATGTGAAGTTTGGATTCTCAGACAAGCGGAAAGAACAAAGACGCCAATGAAATGTTCTGTTAGAAAAAAATTTTACGAATTCCGACAAAGATTTCGATAAATACAAATAATTCAAAAAGACTAAGTTTTCACTCTAATGGCATATAAAACAACATAATGCTATTCTACATCCCACCAGAATGAAAACAATGGGAACCTTCTCTGGTTACACCTTCGAGGCTTCTACAATTTGCAAACCATACGGATGCTGAGACTAAGGAAGATGAGGGAATTCTACAATTTACAATTCACGTCCCATCTGCTCAGCGCGGTAAAGTTCCAACGAGAATGGTTCCCTTTATACTCCACACAGAGTAAATGTAAATAAAAAAAAATGAATAACCATTTTCAATTTCGTTGCAAAACGAAAAAACACAGCCGAACCATATTCTAGTCCAATCAGAGAGTGCTGCAAGCACCCCTACCGGTTTCGAAACTTATTAGTCTCTCATCAGGAGGCACATATGCTGCTCTCCCTGATCCAACCAAAACAGACCCCAGCGTGGAGTCCCGGATTGCAACGAACGAAATGGCATAGATGCCCTAGCGGCAACTGCTAGCAAAAAGAAAAAAGACTAAGTTTTCACTCTAATGGCATATAAAACAACATAATGCTATTCTACATCCCACCAGAATGAAAACAATGGGAACCTTCTCTGGTTACACCTCCGAGGCTTCTACAATTTGCAAGCCATACGGATGCTGAGACAAAGGAAGATGAGGGAATTCTACAATTTACAATTAACGTCCCATCTGCTCAGCGCGGTTAAGTTCCAACGAGAATCAAGTATATTCAAATGGGAAATAAGCCACAATTTTACCTAAAAATGATTTTATTAACGTTTCGACGCCCAAGTCGGGTGTCGTTGTCAAAATACCAACGAGAATGGTTCCCTTTATACTCCACACAGAGTAAATATAAATAAAAAAAAATGAATAACCATTTTCAATTTCGTTGCAAAACGAAAAAACACAGCCGAACCATAATCTAGGGATGGGAAAAACCTACCGGTTTAAACCTAAAACCGGTTTTTTTACTTCACAATAACCGGTTTTACCGGTTGTTTTTTTGTCCCGGTTATAACCGGTTTTTCGTTTTAAAGTAAAAACCGGTTATTAGGTTTTTACGGTGATTAGGATTAGGTTAGGTATTATTTTGGTTCCCAATCATAATTATTATTCTCAAGTAATTATTCCAAACAAAACCATATTTCAAATTTTATTTTATTTTATAAAATACAGAACCAAACTGAAAGTGCAATCTCACATCAGCCAGAAACAATTATTAAGTTTTATTATAATATTTCCTTGAAAAGGTATTTGTAATCTTAATATTTACATAAGAAGTGATCTGGTTGAATTAGACGCAAACATCATCTATTTTTACACTTAATTCTTGACATTGAAAGTGGGTGAATGACTTTTTCTGATTACCAAAAATAATGCTCTGACTATGAATATCGAATTACTGATTACTAATACGAATCTCCAAGAATTTCCCTACGTTTTCAAAACGATACACTCATACAGGAAGTATTAAATGAGTTAAAATGTACCTATTCTACAAATATACAAACGTGTTAAAAGTAATACACGTTCTTTGGATAGTACTAATTTTGATCATATTGATATCGAGTCGAATGGAGTATCACAAACTAAAGTGTATTGTAAATGTAACTTTGTAACCTATTGGATTAAAAAAACCGAAAACCGGTTTTTTCAAAAACCGGTTTTTTTTGGCCGGTTATAACCGCCAGGTTAAACCGTTATAAAAAAAAACGGTATAACCGAAAACCGGTGTTTTGTCAAAAACCGCCATCCCTAGTCCAATCAGAGAGTGCTGCAAGCACCCCTACCGGTTTCGAAACTTATTAGTCTCTCATCAGGAGGCACATATGCTGCTCTCCCTGATTCAACTAAAACAGACCCCAGCGTGCAGTCCCGGATTACAACGAACGAAATGGCATAGATGCCCTAGCGGCAACTGCTAGCAAAAAGACTAAGTTTTCACTCTAATGGCATATAAAACAACATAATGCTATTCTACATCCCACCAGAATGAAAACAATGGGAACCTTCTCTGGTTACACCTCCGAGGCTTCTACAATTTGCAAGCCATACGGATGCTGAGACTAAGGAAGATGAGGGAATTCTACAATTTACAATTCACGTCCCATCTGCTCAGCGCGGTAAAGTTCCAACGAGAATGGTTCCCTTTATACTCCACACAGAGTAAATGTAAATAAAAAAAAATGAATAACCATTTTCAATTTCGTTGCAAAACGAAAAAACACAGCCGAACCATATTCTAGTCCAATCAGAGAGTGCTGCAAGCACCCCTACCGGTTTCGAAACTTATTAGTCTCTCATCAGGAGGCACATATGCTGGAGGAGAGCAGCATATGTGCCTCCTGATGAGAGACTAATAAGTTTCAAAACCGGTAGGGGTGCTTGCAGCACTCTCTGATTGGACTAGAATATGGTTCGGCTGTGTTTTTTCGTTTTGCAACGAAATTGAAAATGGTTATTCATTTTTTTTACAAATAATTCATATTGAAATAAGCTAAAAGTCAGCAAACGGATCGCCAGCAAAGTTCATATCCAGCATTTAAAATACTTTGGATATATTATGAGAGCAGACACAGAATATATGCAAAGATATATTATTTGCGGAAAGGTAGAAGGCCGGAGATTGAGAGAAGGACCTCTACAAGATAAATCGAACAAATTATAGGAATATTTAAAAGATCTATGTAAGAAAGGAAATGATCTGAGACAGTAACACACGACATCACGATTATCACCACAATCCCTCCGGGGGATCAGGACTGAAAAGAGAGAGATTTGTTAACTGTTCGGTCTTTTACTTTTTTTATAAAATAGTTACCAATTTTCGATAATAGACGAAAATGCGTTAGTAACAAAAACCCTTAGCACATTTATTCCTTGTTAAATTACGAAATGAAATCTTACAACATAATAACTTAATGCCATAGTCTCATTAAGCTTGGCTCGTAGCTAACAACATTATAAGAGTATCCTTCAGCAAAATCTAATTTAGCAACCACTTAACCCTACTCCTCACAGCGCACTACACGAGAGAATTCATAATATAAAAAGCCAAAGCATCACCGAGTGGAAACAAAGAACGACCAGAAACATGTTTTTTCCATTCGTATACATTTTGGGTCTGCACGAATTTCCAATAAACGGTTTTGGTATATAGCCCGATCAGGGAACTCAAAATTTTACGAAAACCTCAAAAAAAATAAAGGAAGGATGAAAATTTGGGAATAAATAGTTGAAATTGTCTATTACTATATATAGTTCTGTCGCCAAGGGGGGTACAACGGCCTCCTGTATTCAGATGGACTTACCCAAGTTTTTTTTATGTATTTTGACCTGTAGAACACGAATTTTTTGGGTAACAGTTGATCCGGATGTCGATAAGATTGTTATAAACCAAGAAGTTGAGGAATCACATAACAGCGATTTCTCGCAAAATAAAACATTTTTTTGTATTTTTTGGGCCATTCTAACCAAAAAATGTTCCTACAAATTTTTTCTTAGGATGCATAGTTTTCGAGATAAACTTGCATTACTAAAAATTTATTTTTTGATTGTTAAAAAAAGCTATAAACACATAGTGTTTCCCGTGCCTAATACATACGTTTTAATGCATGCTACTTAGAAATAGCGCCGCTTGCACCTCCTCTACCTACTCATTCGATTTTAAATGAGAAATCATTGAAAACATCACTCAAGCACTAGGTGTTTATAGCTTTGTTCTAACAATAAAATAATAAATTTTTAGCAATACAAATAATTAAAACCGATATAATTTGACTTGAACTTTCAAATGCGGCAAGCAGAATTGCTATTTTATTTTTTAATCAAAAGTTATTCGGGTTCAAAAATTGCAATTTTTCGATTTTTTGAAAGTTCAACCGCGTTTATCTCGAAAACTATGCATCCTACGAAAAAAATTGTAGGAACATTTTTTTGTTAGAAAGGCCCAAAAAATACAAAAAAATGTTTTCTTTTGCAAGAAATCGCTGTTACGTGATTCCTCAACTTCTTGGTTTATAACAATCTTATCGACATCCGGATCAACTGTTACCCAAAAAATTCGTATTCTACAGGTCAAAATACATAAAAAAATCTTGGGTAAGTCCATCTGAATACAGAAGGCCGTTTATTTTTACCTTTATTTTTATTTGAATTTTAAATATAACTATAGACTTTTATTTCTTATGTCAAATAGGAATATAACAGTATATAAAATTGATTTAGGTTAAGTGTTTTAGGTAAAATATGTAATTGTCATTACAACCTTACTGTGGCTAATCCCATATAAATATAACGTTTAACTTGAACTTATACATTACAAGTTAAGTTCGTAAGTTTACTGTATTAATTATTTCACAATATAGTCCAAGTTATGAAGCTTAAAATAGGACAAAACCTCGCAATTTTTACAGAATGGATCGATTTGCTTGAAAATTTAAGAATAAGTAATAGATAGTCCAAGGATCAAAATCTATATGAGGCCGCAAGGCGTTTTTACCATTAAGGTGGTCGCCACCCCATCTCGCGGGTGGAAATTTTTTTGATACATTTTTTTGATAACATTAATAGTTTTCGATTTATTCGCTATCGAAAGTGTTAGTTTTATATCGAAAAAATCAATGTTTTTAATCAGTTTTCTGCTAATAACTCAAAAGTTTTCGTTTTATCAAAACAACTTTGCTTATCAAAAATGTATCTTTTGAAAAAATAAACAAAATAGTTTTTTTTTTATTTTCTTTAAGACCAATAGTAATCGAGCTATACTTTATTGTATGTTAGCTCTTCTTCATCAAATGCTAAATATTGTAGTTTCAAACTCAAAAGACGGGAAAACTGTACATTATACGAGGATAACTTGTTCAAAATAATTTAAAGTATTTAAAAATATCTAACTACAAAAATAAAAAAAAGTCTCCAGCTCAAAAATTAAGTGACTTACTATGAGAAGAATGTCAGTCCATATTTTCTTCAGCGAAAAATGATCGGAAACTTCCCCCAACTTACCACCCTAATTAAAATTACTCATTGACCTTACCTGGTCTTCTATATTTATATATTAAATATACACCGGGTGAACAATTTCTTTTCTCCTAAAACACCGATTTCTTTGAGCAATATTTCTTAAAAGTTAACATATCCTATTAACTTAAACATACCGGTTCACATATAAAGAAACGAGTTTTTTAAACACAACTCAATAATTTCTTACAGATAATTTCTTCAATACTAAGAAATGCACTAATGGTTACATTTAATTTTCTTATCCTAAAGTTTTTATTTCTTAAATTGAAAACTACAAATATTTTGCAGTATAAGAAATATAATGTTAAGTTAATCCATATTTATATTTGTGAACAAGAAATTTTCTTGCAATCAAATAAATATTTTAAACCACAAGAAATAATTCTTCAGAAACACCCTCTGTAGTAACTGTGGTTACAAAATAAAAACTTTGTCATTAATGCCGAAATGTTACTTGCAAAGAGATTTTCTTCCACAAAAGAATTGCGCAGATTAACTATTTATGATTTAGTCGTCAGTGTTTGTCAAGATGGAGTAATATGTTCATGTTCATATAGATGGATTTTGGATTTATCGGTGTTCTTTAAAAATTAACGGATATTTTGAAGGTACGTACATATATAGGTATTAAATAAAAGTAAATTGAGTAATTTAAGATGTAATAATAATATTGTTGCGTATCCGAATGGTTAAGAGAAACATAATAAATAGTATCTTTATATGCTTTTTAGGTATAATGATGGACGACTCTGAAATAAAGGAGCTTATTATTCTAACTGGGAAATATGCCACAATTTAAAGCTGGGACAGAATGATATAATATATAGCTTCAGAACAATATTAAGAAAGGAGTTATTAACCAACTGCGGGGCCTTCCAGAAATGGCAGAACTTCATAGATGTAAGTACCTTTTTAAAAATGTGTATACTTATATATCAACTATAATAGGATTCTTGAATGTATCGTTTTCTTTAAAAATATACAATACAACGATATATCAAACATGGCGGGTGCAACGCTGAGGATGTGTTCTGTTAATTTATTTGAGATAAAAAATCAGTTAGTCTAAAAGAAATATATGTTTATGGTTAAGAAATGTTATTGCCGATAACCGTGAATTAGTTAATATGTATTAAATGACTTAGATGTAAACTAATAATAATTTTCCGTAATAAAATTTCTTAATGATTAGGTATGCTGTCTCTTCTAGATTATAAAAATTAAGAAAATTACATATTATTATGTCTGCTTCAATGTTTTACATTGGTTGTATTTTCCCTCTTGGTTTAGCTAAACAATGTTTTTTGTGTGACTTAATATTATACAGATAAATATGATTGAACTAAATATGATTGATTATTATTAGTATTAAGAGTTCTTATGTGGGGCCGCGTATTTGTTTTTTTTTGTATTTCCTAAATTTGTCAAAATAAATATCTATATCTTTATAAAAAAAATTTATTAAAGTAAGTTTACTCTTTCTTCATAACGATTTTGTTTTAGTGAATTGCTGATATACAAAGTGCTATTAACAAAAGAAGGAAATTTTGAGGAAGTTGGATTTGCATCTCCGTCCTTTTATTGTTGTGCAGAAGCAAGTGGTTTAAGAGTGGAGAAAATATTTGTATGTAATAATAACGTTTTATATCTTGTTTTATTAATAAATAATGATTTTACCTTAACACAATAATTTATTTCGCCGTATGTAATATCACTTTATTTTTAAGAAATTTTAACTTAACTCTAAATATACGTTTATCTCTGCGAAATATATTTCTTAACATTAAATACATTAATTATTAATAGTAAAATAATAATATTCCTTACTAAGAAATATTATTGCTCAGAAAGAATAGTTTTGTAATGTGTAGAAAATATATTTTTATGACTAATAAAATTAATTAACATCAAGTGTAATTTCTTTCTGATAAATGGGTTTGAAGTTTGCCAGAAAGTGATAGTTTAATCATGTTTAAGATATATTTTTTTGGCTATAGTAGAATTTATTTGAAATATTTTAGAAAATTATATCTTACATACAAAGATATATATCTTAGGCAATATGCCAAGTCGATCTTTCTTAAATATTAATAAAGTTTCTTTATGTCAAGAATTTTTTTCTCTCGGTTTAGGTTCTAGAGGTTTGAGCAGCTTAGAATAATTAGTTTAAAAAAAATGGAGTTCAAAGCGAATAACGAATTTTTGTAGTTTGTTAAAAAATGCCCTTTTTTCAGAATAGAAAGATTAGCATCAGATATACGAAAAAATATGTCAATCCAAAATTGTAGCTTATCTGATTCCCAAGAACAGGGTTAGCAAAATTTTTTTTGTGGCAGAAACTGAGTGAACTATTGACAATTAAAACTGGCAATAACATGCAAAAACCACCTTTATAAACCCTTTTACAGTCACCTCTTTTTGCGACTTAGGATTTTAAAAAGATTTAATATTAATAGCCTTATAGATCTTGTAGATACCTACAAAATTATTTTTTGCCAAACTTTCTAGGATAAAATATAAAAAAGTTACGGTTAAAAAATCAATATACATGTTTTTTGATAAAAGAAGGAGAAATCCAATTATTGGAAGCTTAATAATGTAAGTTAGCGGTGTTTTTAGTCATTGGGCTTTTTTATACTTCTTTATTTATGTATTAGTAATAGATTCCAGAAGTTTGACTGGCTTAGAGTGATTAGTTTTAATAAAACTGGAGTTAAAAGCGAATAAAAAATTTTTGTAGTTTGGTAAAAAATGCCGTTTTCTTCAGAATAGAAAGATTAGCATCAGAGATACGAAAAAATGTTCAAATGTGAAATTGTACGATATTTAAATCCCAAGAATTGGTTTGAAAAAAATTTTTCTACGGCAAAAATTGAGTCAATCGTAAATGAGTATAATATCGAAAAATATTGATTTTTTCGATATAAAACTAACACTTTCGATAGCGAATAAAACGAAAAATATTAATTTTATCAAAAAATGTATAGAACATTTTTTGCTTAAAATGAATGTTTTTATCAACTTTTGCGGTCAAAATATAATAAAAAATTTCAACCCCCAAGGTGGGGTGGCAACCACCCCCATGCTAGAAGCGCCTACTTATTCTCAAATTTTCAAGCAAATCGATATATTCTGTAAAAATTGCGAGCTGAAAAGCTTCGGTTCCTGGACTAACAATGCAAAACGCATTTTCTTTTCACTCGGGCGTTTTCTCGACTGCACTACAACTTCTTTCGTCGGCTGTCGGCCCTCCCATCGGCTGACTTCTCAATAGTTGTAGCGGTTCTCTTTTCACACAAAACAATAGTAGTGTTCGCGCAGTACAAATCGAGCATACCCAGAGTAAGTTCGGGATTAGTTTCCAATGCGCAGGCGTCAACGTAAACTTATCCTGGACATGCTCAGGATTTTTCGCTCCGCGAACAATTTTCGGATTCGCAATGTAATGACGGGTTGCATACATTAAGGTTAGAGAAGGAAGCTTTTTGTTGTCTCTTTCTTATTTCGAAATAAATGTCAAAAAAAATGCAAATGCAACAAATTTGTATGTCAACAAAGAGAAAAAGAAAAGAGAATAAAGGCAACAGGCAAGGGATTAACTTTCTATTCAATAATTCAATGCCTTTCTTAGAAGGTAGAAATTTGATTAGAGTCTTTCTTTATTAGGGAGTTTTTGTTGCTACGTAACGTACGCACCTCCGTATACGTAAAGCAACTAACGTGTCGTAGAGGATGAATGTTAAAATAGGTAGTTTTTGTAACTGCCTTAACGTAACGTAAAGCAAATCGTAAAGTCATTTTTAAATTCCGTTGACATTTAAAAAAATAAAACAATGTTCACACAATATACAATTAATATACAAATGTAAAAAAAGATAAAAGAATGATGAAATTGTATGGTTTTAATCATGGTTTTAATTGCTTCTATTTAAATATAAAAATATTATTTTTCCTTAGGTTAAAATTTTTTTATTTTTGTTTATACCTACTTTTTAGTTGTAAATTATTGTATACCTACATCAGAATTCCAGTAGGTTAGTTATGTAAATAGTGTGGTAATATTTATTTGAAAATTTTACTGAAACTAGGTCATTTGTTTATCTAGTTATTAATTGTGGTGATCACTGTATTTCTTAAATTATAAATACAAGATTTGTTTGTTTTGCTTTATTAATAGACAACTTAAAAACAATAAAATTTTAAATCTATTATGAAGTTCCAATTTCCAATTACAAACACAGAATAATTTTACTCAAATATACTAAACCAATAACCAATATAACCTTAAAATGTTTATAAACGGGTAGTACGCTGATGAAATGTTCATTTGGTAGGTAATCGGGCAAGATCCTCGTGTCCATTCGGTGACTTTCGGCTCGATAGGGATGCGTATGAACCTAACGTACCAGTCCGTAACCTTAGGTAATACGTATCGCGATACGGGAGTTCAACCATTAATGCGCAAGCGTATATGTCAAAAAGATGCGTTACGTTTACGTATTTGTGTGCACAAAAACTCCCTAGTATGTATTTTCACAATATAACGTGGTTATTTCCACTCTGAAATCCAGCTTACATTTTTGTAGAGAGTAAAAGATTGTTGATATGTAGATATAAAAATTACCTTTAACTTCATGAGGGTTGAACATTATCTGAAGAAAGGAATAATTTAGTAAAACAATCATTTCCAATTTTGATATCTATGTATTGAATTTAACGGGTTGTGGCATTGTGTTGTGGTTTATTACACCACAAAAATAATGAAATATAACAAGACACAAGAAATAGTTTCAGAATAAGTCTGATGTATTGTTTATGTTTCATTATATTCAATAAGAGACTAATTTAACTCATAAGTTAAACTGAAAAATAAACCACAAGAATATGTAGGTACTTATAAGCTCATTTAGATAGAAGAAATTAAGTAAAAACAGTACAATTTATTGTAATACATACTACCGTAATAGATAATTATCGAATATCGAATGAAAATAATACTTGAAAAGGTACCTACTTATTTATAAACATACGAAATGGAAAACATTGACAAAAACAACTAAAAAAGCTTTAATATAAAAAATATTAAAATTTGTTTGAAGAATATTTAAATGACACAACACTTTACATAATTTCAAAACCTTAAAAACCAGAATCTACATCTACAAGTTGTTTAACAAAACAATATTTTAGGTTAAGAATTGGAAGGAGTAAGAACAGAATGTCAAGAAATTCTTCCCAAATATTTTGTGCGCCTGTGCGAACCTAAAAATTCGAAACAAAATCCTCGAACGTCGAGAGCGTACCCCGGGCATGTTCAGGATCTTTTTTCTGTACTGCGCGAACACCGAATTAAAAATCCGGAGGGTGTTCAGAGGGAAAGATTTGGACTCCGCGAACGCCCAATTTTGTAATGCGCAGGCGTTCTCCCTCTGGGTATACCCAGGACGTACTGCGCGATCAAAGCTTATATTGAAACGCGACAACGGTAGCGGCGACAAAAAGTACAAGTAGTGTCTTTGTTGATTTTGAAATCAATGTTGACAAAAATGGAGCCATTCGACATATAGGCCAGGGTAATAAGACAACTATATACCCTGTTCGTGATACTTCAGTAGCCAGGGCACTGAAGCGTTTTTTCGACAGGTAATACTTATAGGAACAAATTATAACTATTTCCTGCGTAGGATCTGGCGGCCATTTTCATTTATAAACAATTAACTGCCAAAAAATGGTATTTCCCCCTTTTTTTTTCAAATCAACGGAAAACAGTGAAACTTATGATTTTTTTAGTACAAATATCTTCGAGATTATGGAAAAAGCTTTAAAATGACGTATTACAAAGTTTGATATACTCATTTATTGTTAATATAATTGCGAAAAAAGGTCGGAATTGCAAAAAAATTATTTTCTCAATAACTGTTGTAAAAATTAGTGTACAGCTTTGAAATTTTTGTCAAATGAGGGTTCTTTGGTGCTTAATATGTGATAAAAAATTCAAAGCGATTCATTCAATTGTTTAAATTTTATTCAAATTATTTATCCCAGAGATCATTTTTTTTGCAATAACGTAAGTCAGAAAAAAATGACCTTAGAACCATTCCACAGGTGTCAAATAAAAGAGTATGAGCTACATTTTCAACATGGTTTAAAAAAGTGAATAAAAAATGCATTTATTAGTAATAAATAATTATGCAAAAGTATCGTCAATTTTTCTTTATAAACTTTTTGAAAAACTTTTTCCAAAAAAATTCACTTTTTTAACCTGTTTTAAGTGCACAACTACCAAGTAATGTTATCTATATTATAATTGATAAAAAATTGTAATAAATATGTATAATTTCTTATATAACAAAATAAAAAGTTTATACGGAAAGATTTACGATACTTTTGCATAATTATTTTTTACTAACAAATGCATTTTTTATTCCCTTTTTTTAAACCACCTTGAAAATGATTAATTATTTATATGGGAAATAAGCCACAATTAAAATGAAAAAAATAATTTTATTAACGTTTCGACGCCCAAAACACGTTGAAAATATAGCTCATACTCTTTCATTTGACACCTGCAGAATGGTTCTTACGTCATTTTCTTCTGACTTATGTTATTGCAAAAAAATGCTCTCTGGGATAAACAATTTGAATAAAATTTAAACAATTGAATGAATCGCTTTGAAATTTTTATCACATATTAAGCACCAAAAAACCCTTATTTGACAAAAATTTCAAAGCTGAATACTACTTTTTACAACAGTTATTGCGAAAATAATTTTTTTTGACACTGCATTGTTTATAAATAAAAATGACCGCCAGATCCTACGCAGGAAATAGTTACAATTTGCTCTTATAGGTATTAGCTGTCGAAAAAACGCTTCAGTACCCTGGCTGTTTAAGTGTCATGGAAAAAACCTTATTACCCTGGACTAATAAACACTTTTATTGCTGCGGTTCAGGCTCAGCCTGCGATTTGGGATTACAAAATGACACATATAGCAACAGAAATGCAAAGGAAAAAGCATGGGCAAGACGTTCTAAAATACTGTAAAAATTTCTCATGATAATTGCGTAGTTTGTTATACAATGTACGAAACTGTACATGAAGACTGTCCAAACTTTGAACAGTCTGTGAAAATATGATGCAGCCAAAATTTACGTCATTTCTTTTTTTCTCTGCGATTTTGAAGAAGCAACAAAAGCATTGTTTTTTGTTCGAATTCAATAATTAATCTGCTTGTACACACTAAATTTTGTCGCTGTTGTTTTGTGGTCAGCAGCGTCTTTTTGCTGCTGAATTCGACTTCAAAAGTGTTTCGTCTGTAAGCGGCCTAAGAGTGTAGAAATCCACAAATTAAGAAACATGCATAATTAATGTCCAATTTGAGGTGTTTGTACAATTCTATTTGTTCGTACTTTATTAAACACGGCACGTTATTTCCAACAAAAGGCCTCCTAGCCAAGAATTAAATCCATGTGTTTAAATGTATTATGAGTAGGAATTTAGTTGTTTAATTTCTAATTAAAAGTTGGTGAGAAAACTGTGCATAACATCAAATTAGAGCGGAACTAAGCTTGTAGCAAGTCTACTTCAAATAATTAATCCATATTAAGCCGGTTTGCCAACAGCACACTTTGTTAGTATCATAACAAAGTCAAACTAGAGCTGCTAAGAACTGTGTACGTGTTTATACAAGCGTCTCTGACTTGCTATATATAGTGAAATCTTAAAGTTATAATTAGTTATATTATACAGAATGTTCCCAAATTTTTTGGTAAATCGAAATCTTACATACAATATACCATGAAATTTTTTACAAAATTTGTAAAAAATTTCATGATATAGGTATTGTATGTAAGATTTCGATTTAGCAAAAAATTAATATAAGTAACTAATTATAACTGTAAGATTTCACTTTATATAGCAAGTCAGAGGCGCTTGTATAAACAGGTACACAGTTCTTAGCAGCTCTAATTAATATAGTATAATGTAGTATCACTTTAATGCCGTAGTCCTTAAGTACTCACAACTCTAAATAGAAGATTTGCTTGTGTTAGAACAACTCGTCGAATTAATATTGATGAAAACATAATACTTTTTAAATGTCGAAATATTTTGAAACAATATAATCCTGTTAAATTTACAAAGAGGGACTACACACTTTGTTTAACTTTTGCTCTAACTTTCGTCTTGGTGACAGAAAAGTTGTATTGTCAATAATTAAATATGACAGAGAGAAATACAAGATTATATGTACACCATGTAGTAAATCGTCTAAATAACAGAGAGAAATGGAAAGAGCTGAGGGAGACCTATGTCCAGCAGTGGACGCGCACGAGTTGATGATGATGAGTAAATCGTCAAACGAGACAAAACGATAATTCAATGAAAAATTCTAAACTGCTGAATTCCTGCTTCCCTAATTATTTTACATAAAAAGTCATGAGAAACTATTTGTGGAGGACTGAAATCTGTTGAAGCCAAATGTTCCACTTGTTCTACAAATTAAACACATTCCAAAATTTTGCTAGAGTAATGTTGTACCTAAACGTTAAGCCACATGAAGTACAGAATGTCTATTATTGGTAATGTTTGGTCACAATAAAATTTCAACGAAAATCAACTTCAAGATGAATGACCAATTTTGGTAATTCTTTATAATTTCGATACCGCTGAATCTGAATATGAAGTTTATTTTTATCTAGACTTGGTGGTACATGTTAAAAAATAAAATTTTATGCAAAAATGCGAAAAATCAATTTTAATGATTTTTCGACTTTGCTGTATCTTTCGCTGTATCTTTGGTCGCTGTAAATATTTCCTTTTGAAAATTTTACTGTGTTATTTTTGAAGTATTCAAATAACAATGTGCTTTATTCAAACTGTTTAAACAAATTAAAAGAGGAGTTGTTAATTTTTAAACATTTTGTCGTCAGATTTCGTTAGTTTCATAAGTGACAAACTTTTTAGTTTATAATTTTCACCAACACAGGAATAAAATATAATTCATGAAGAAGCTTTTTGGAAAATTTCAAGTCAAAGTATGCAATAAGGAAAAAGTTATGTGACTTTATAGACGAGTGGCACTCTTAAAATAACGCTTATTTCTTAAAATACTGACCACGGTGCCGGTGTGGTGAATGGCTAATTTTCGTCTAACCTAAGGTTTTGATGGTGCTGAAAACGAAAATAAGGTTTATTTTAAATCATCATTTTCATTTATAACTCTTGAATTTTTAATTTGACGAAGAAAAGTTATTCTTCATAAAAAGCTCTTCATGGTCTAAGATTTATGATGCAACCATCATATACAAAATTTAGTTAATTTTATACGAGGTATATAAAAACATATGAATTTTTAGTAAAGTATCTTTATAGTTCACAACATTTAAATTAGAATGATATAATTGCAAATTGAAACATAATTTGTAATTCTAAACAACTTTTCGTAATAGTAATTTTCCATATTATGAATTTAAATACGTAAATAAACAAAGTTTTTGTTATGAAAATGCTCGCATTTTTAGTTTGTTTCATATATTTTTTATCATACATAATTCATTCTCGAATTACATTTTCATATCTAATATTTTATTTTTATTCAGCTAGTAAAGATATCCCCTATATGTCATATTAAAATTTATATGGAATTTTTTATGGAGAATCGATGCTAAAACTGACTACCTCAGCCGACACTTCTAAAAGCCTATTTTTCATTTTCTTTTTAATGCTATCCCGAGGTGTCCATGCATCGACATGTTGTCTCTTACAGGAAGAGGTAAAAAGTCGCTGTAACATGTACGTTTTTGTTTCTTTTTGGTCTTTTGTTGAGCTTATTTGATGCGAAACTCTTCTTTTTGTACGGCGACTCGCTTGTCCCGGGTTTATCTTACAATTCTCTACCTTTTGTGTCGATACTCGGGTCGTTTTTTATCCAGAGCTTGACAACCGCTAAAGAAAAGATTGTATGGTCACGAAGCTCTTATAAAGGAAGTAATTTTACATGAGCTTTTACTAATCGGATATGTCGGAACACATTAATGAAATGACTTTGTCCATTTGCTGGTTTATTTATTGTTTAAGCAAACCTAGCTGACGAGAATTCTTTAATAATAATAACTTCTCTTGGTGA
The DNA here is from genome assembly GCF_917563875.1 of Diabrotica virgifera virgifera. NCBI lineage: Eukaryota > Metazoa > Arthropoda > Insecta > Coleoptera > Chrysomelidae > Diabrotica > Diabrotica virgifera. Next base: position 45,439,091 of record NC_065444.1, read on the forward strand.
AAAATGAATAAAAAATACAAATTTATTCACCGAAATAGCAAATGACGAGACTTCTCAAGTACCTACTCCAGAAAATAAAAGGAGGGAAAGTGGTGAGATCCGATATTATCACTAATATCAATTCCTGCAAGTGTTGAGCTTTTATAAAAAAAGAACAACAGCGAATGGCGAAAATGAGAATGATTATGGATATCGAAAAGTGATAAAATTAAAAATGTTTAAGGAAGGATGTCACTAAAGAAGTCACTGTTTAGGGAAGTGGAAGCTTAAGGATGTCACTAATCTATTAATTCCATAATCATCATATGCAAAGAATTGCTGAGTTGCGAATTCCTGAAATCAATATAAGCGGAAAAAGAAGGAGATTGATAATGATATAACCCACGATAGAATCTTATACAGAATTTATTAAGAGAAGCTGACCTCGAACAGCTTCGGTGACGCGTATACGGGTATAAAATTGACTATAATATAATATCCTAACTTAATCATTTCTACCAGCTGAGGTTAGTTAATTTTGTGGGCACCTCAATAAGGAGTAAAATTATAAAATTTCGTGGTTTCGTTGGTTTCGTGGCTACTTGGTAATTTCGTGGCTGATTGGAAATTTCGCCTCTCACTGTTATATGAATAGTGTTCAACTATTCATTGAATGCGGTCTTCACCAATATATCTGGGCCCTTAAAGTATATCTCCAAATAAGTTGGAAACTAAAATGTTTCAAGTTTTTGCAATATCCTGAATTAGTCTTAGGTGCACACCAATATGTCCCCTATTCTTCAGAGAATACCTTAATTTTTAGAGATTTGCTGAATATCTGAATGGTCACAAAAAAACGACACCGTTTAAATAACACGTCTATTAGAAAGCTAATGTGTTTGTATTCTTGGTTTCAACAAAAATCCATAACAGAGATCACACAAGGATCGTAGGAACAGATTATCATTTGACTTCACTTAATTTGTAAGAAATTAATTTTCACGAAGGATTTCGATGTTTGAAGTTGGAGTTAATTGAACAGCATTTAAAATAATGTAATTTTTTGTTGTAAATAAATATACAGGGTGTAACGAAAATACAGGTCATAAATTAAATCACATATTCTGAGACCAAAAATAGTTCGAATGAACCTAATTTACTTTAGTACAAATATGCACATAAAAAAAGTAACAGCCCTTTGAAGTTACAAAATGAAAATATATCAAAAACTATTAGACATTTTTTATTGAAAATGGACATGTGGCATTCTTATGGCAGGAACATCTGAAAAAAGAATTATAGTGAAAATTGTGCACCCCATACAAATTTTATGGGCGTTTTATTCCCTTAAACCCCCCAAACTTTTGTGTACGTTCCAGTTAAATTATTATTCTAGTACCATTAGTTAAACTCAATATTTCTAAAACTTTTTTGCCTCTTAGTATTTTTTCGATAAGGCAGTTTTAATCGAGTTGCGGGTTCTTTTTTTTTATATATTTACATAAAAATTTTATGAGGGTTTTGTTCCTTTAAACCCCCCAAATGTTTCTGTATGTTCCAATTAAACTTTTACTGCGCTACCATTAGTTAAACACAGTGTTTTTAAAACTTTTTTGCCTCTTTGTATTTTTTCGAGAAGGCACTTTTTATCGAGATATTACTTATTTTTTAATAACGTTTAAAATATACCTAAAAACGTAAATCATAAATAAATTTTCATATTATTACCAAGTCTCCATAATCGTACTTAGCCATATACAAATATGTTTTGGATTTGACAAATATTCAAAATATCTCGATAAAAACTGACTTTTCGAAAAAGTACTAGGAGGCAAAAAGTTTTTAAAATATTGTGTTTAACTAATGGTACTACAATAATAATTAAATTGGAACGTACACAAAAGTTTGGGGGGGTTTAAAGGAACAAATCCCCCATAAAAATTTTATGGGGTTTCCAAATTTCACTATAATTTTTTCTTAAGATACTACTACTATAATAATGCCACATGTCTATTTTCAATAAAAGATGTCTAATAGTGTTCGATATATTGGAAAAAATCGATTTTCATTTTGTAATTTCAAAGGGCTGTAACTTTTTTTATGTGCACATTTGTACTAAGGTAAGTTAGGTTCAATCGAACTATTTTTGGTCCCAGAATATACAATTAAATTTATGACCTGTATTTTTGTTACATCCTGTATTTGTTATTCCTACTTAGTATATGTATTATAAATAGTATTATATGTATATCTATACCTTTTTTTTTGTATATCTATACTAAATAAACTCTTTCAAACTACACTCACCGGCACAAAATTCCGCCACCCAAAATTTTTGATCTAGTTTGACAATCTATAACTTTATTATTTGTACTCCGCTTTTCAAGATTCTTGCATTAGTTTCTAGGTACATGTATTGATCTCGTTTTTTATTATTCCGGTAACAAAAATTTTTTGTTTAGATGGCATTATACGGGGGTGAAAATTTTTTGCTTGCATGGCATTATACAGGGGGAATGGAAGCGTTGTTTTTTCTCCTATCTTTAAAAAATTCTGTGGAAAAATTGGATTGCTGATTTTGTTTCATACTCCTTTTGTATTATCCTGGAGGTATCGCTAAGGTTTTGTTTTTTGAACTATCCGAATATCTCTTTTCTTGTAAAAGCTTTAGATAAAAACACCGTTTTGAAGGTTTATTAAATTAAACATATCAAACGCACTCAAATTAACAAAACAAAACAAAATTAACAACAAAACAAAACAATTCAATAGCGGGTATGTCCACCTCTTGCAACAACGACTGCTCGCAATCTGTTTAGCATCGAATAAAGATGTGTTATCCTTGCCTGGGGAACAGCCCGATATTCCTCTACCAAGGCCATAACTGTACCAAATTTTCTGGAGACCTAGGATGACAGCGAATAGCTTTTTTAATTTCCCATAAATGCTCAATAGGGTGGAGATCGGGGCTGCATGCGGGCCATTTTCATCTTATCAATCTAATCTCTATTTTATGAGTCAATCAGTGTTTTTATTTACAAAAATGGTACAGATTTTACAAGAAAAGAGATATTCGGATAATTCAAAAAACAAAATTTTAGTGACGCCTCTGGAATAATATGACAGGACTATGAAACAAAATCAGCTATTTCATTTTCCACAGAATTTTTTAAAGTTAGGAGAATATACAACGCTTCCATTCCCCCTGTATAATGCCATGCAAGCAAAAATTTTTTTGTTACCGGAATAATACCAAACTCTACCAATACATGTACCTACCAACTGGTGCAAGAATCTTGAATATGGAGCACAAATAATAAAGTTATATAATGTCAAACTTAATAAAAAATTTTGGGTGGCGGAATTTTGTGCCGGTGAGTGTAGTTTGATAAACAGTTTGAATTTTCAAACTTGTAACCATTGTCCACATTGAATTGACTTGAATTATTTGTCACAAGGATTGACTTGAGTTAGACTTGACTTCAAGCCAAACTTAAGTCAATTTCAAACATTCAAGTCAAACTTCTGCTGTCTCTTTAATCGAACGATCTCTCTCTCTCTCTCTCTCTCTCTCTCTCTCTTCAATCCTAAACCCCCGGAGGGGGTGTAGTGGTCGACGTGATGTCATGTACTGTCCGTCGCCAAAGATCTCTGTCTCTGGTCATTTCTTTTAACTCATGCTCAGGTCTTTTGCACATTCCTGTCATTTGATCGATCCATCTTGTTGGGGATCTTCGGTCTCCCACCTTGCAACTCTAAAACATACAATAACAGTAATGTGGGGCAAATACCAAGATCAAATGTTAACCTATTACCCCTTTCAGAGAAAGACTGTTAGATGGTCAAACAATTTTACTTATTTTCTTTAAAGGAAATTTAAGAAAATTAAGAATACAAAAAATAACCTGTTTCGTAGACAAAAATAGTAGAGATATGCTGTATAAAATAGAAATATATAGAAATAGGCAAGATCCATAAAATTTTATCAATTTTACAACACCAAGAAAAATATTATAGCCAATTGTAAGAAGACATACACACAAAAATGGATAAATGGCTTAGCTAACCCACTTGATATTACATATTTCTAAATCCAACTAAAATGAAAAAGTTCTTTAAGAGATTTTAATCTAGCTTTGTCGCGTGAGTTTTCGTTTTTATAAATCCATTAACTAAAATTTCGTTAATGTTTTAGAAGTTGGAAGTAGATGAAAATTTTATTATAAAAGTTACGCATTTAAGGTAATAGCTAGTCCTTTGTTACAAAGTACAGTAAATTTAAGTTAAGAATATTATAAAGTTAACCATTAATTACTTAAAAAAATGGCAATGACAAATTAGTTTTAAAATTGTTTTTACTTTGTTGGATGTTGTAAGAATTTTTTGTTTATAAATGGTAATTCAATTACAGACTTCTTAAGTAGATATTTTAAAAAATGTAAGTTTGTTGTTTGATTAGAAGGAGAAAAATCTAAATAAGAAATACAACAAAAGTTAAAATTTTCTAATCGGTTTGAAGATTACTAACCCCCCAGCGGATTCTTGTTTTGGTGCCTATTCGTTTCGAATATTGGCGATCATTCTGGCTATAATTATTTTATTAACATGCTTTAAATAGATGAGTTGGTGTGCAGAACCATTTGCTCACGTTCTTTAACCATGATACTCTTCTTCTCCCAATTCCGCGCTTTTCAAGTACTTTACCTTAAAGGATTATTTTCAGTAATCTGTATTTAGTGCCTTTTCTCATTATGTGTTCGAGATGTTCTAACTTTCTCCTTTTAATCGTATACACCACGTCTCTTTCTTTCCCTATTCTTCGTAGTATGGTCTCGTTGTCTATCTTGTCTGTCCATGATATCCTTCGGATTCGTCTATATATTATATCCACATCTCGAAGGCTTTAAGTTATTTCCCATCGATCGCTTCAGTGAGTCTCCAGCATTCAACTCAACAATTCAGCGGATTGACGAAATAAAATTACACGAACTGTGAGGACCAAAATGAAAAATTTTGAAAATAATAAAAATGAAATAAATTTTCTTAAACTAGTTATTCATTGTTATAAAGTGTAACAGGTTTCGATAAAGGTGGAGTTATAAATCACGAAATCAGCCTATCTCATTCAATATGCAGTTCATTCAACATTACCCAGCAAACAGGTTTGAGCCCAGTTACGTGATGATTACGTTAAATTTACGGCAAATTTCAACGAATACGTAACTCGGTGATTTATGACGGGAAAAAAACGTATTTCAGTGCCAAATCATTCACCTATATATTAGTGCTTCCTTTATACATGTTTGACATTAGAATAATATAAAATCATATTGACGAATATAGTACATGTTTTTTATAATAGGTGTGAATGTCGGTTACATCGCAAAGATACGTTTATTTCACGTAATAATCACGAAACAGAAATAACTTCCTTTGGTTAAATTTTGAGAAATATTTTGGAAAACAAAATTTTACAACGGTGTTGGTTAAATACGTATCGCTTGAATTTTACTCACTGCATTTTATGTCGAAAAATTAGATGTATTTCACGTAAAAGTAATGTAAATAATACCAATATTTAAACAAAAAGTTTATGATTTCGCTTTTAAAATCATTTAGCATAACTATTTCAATCCAACCTTGATTTGAAGCTATGTTTGCTATTTTTTTCTTTGAAAAATATCACAGGAGCTAAAATAATGTTGAGTATAATTTTCAAATCGAGCGCGGTGATGACGTACTACCAAGCCTTTCTCCTCCTTTAAATACCATCACGTGACTAACATAGTTGGTTCGAAAACTAAATTAATCGATTTATCGAATAATACGCTTCGATAGGATTATTTTTTTATATTATTTTTGTATTTAAATAGATTTTTAGTAAGACCCCAATTAGTTAATAGTAGAAGAAATTTAAAAACAAAAAGAAAATATGTAATACTAATTTTAAAGTAAGTAGAATAGTTTAACTTTAATTTAAACATAATCGATTTTTATAATCGATGATCATAACCTCTAATATCAGCTTCTCACTTCTCACAACAAAAAGTGAAACGTGAAGAGCTTTATTTTCCTCGTTTTATTTTAGGCGGGTTTATTTACAATAATGTCTTTCGTATTAACGTTTACCTCATTGCTGGAGGGTTGAAGTGCCCATGATGCAATTGGAAAAAACAAGAAAGTGTCGTCCTCGAAATAAAAAGTGACCTGTGTTGTGTTTTGTGTTGGCAAATTTTTTAATGTGTCTTTAGGTCGGTACCATTTTTGGTTCATTATCTTGTATAATAATTATACAAGACAAATGTTTTAAAGTCTCTAAATTCTACTAAATAAATACATTGTTAAAACTTTACATGCTTGTTTTATTTATATCATATGAGGATAATAATTACGTGATACATAAGTTAATTAAAGTCGAATTATTTACGTGAACCGAGGACGTATCCTTCACGTGAATACTAATATATACATTCCCCACAAGATACGTTAATCAACACGTATTTGCAACGTGAATTTACCGAAACATTTTATTGCTATTTAAGGTAAATAACACGTCTATTGAAGACGAGTTATTCACTTAATTTAAAGACGTATTTTTAATGTGACATTCCAACCAAATTTTCACGTGAAATTCACGTAAGAAATTTACGTATATTGATGACAAATGTACCCAAAATTCACGTAATTAACACGTCGGTCTGTTTGCTGGGTAAAATCTTATTTTCGTTTTCTTATATTATTCACCATATATAGGGTGCGTCAAACGTAGCGCGGCGGTCGAATATTTCGCGAAATGAACATCGAACCGAAAAATTAAAAAAAAATCTATTGAATGGCACCAAACACGACTCTCCTCCTCATCAACTGTAGGTGTGGTGGGGGTAACTTTAAAATCTTAAATAGGAATCCCCATTTTTTTATTGCAGATTTGAATTTCTTATCCAAAAATAAGTAACTTTTGTTCAAGAAAATTTTAATTGTTAATATATAGCGCTATTATCGGACAAAACAATTTATCGTCATACTCTAGGTAAAAATTTAAGACGGTCTAATATTTCAAGAAATACACTTCCAAATAAAAAACCAAAAAACAGGTGTTTAATATTTTTCAAAAATCTGTCCAATGGCACCAAACACGACCCTGCACTACCACTATTTCGGGTGGGGCGGGGACAACTTTGAACTATTAAATGGAAAACAACATTTTTTATTGGAATTTGGGATTCTAGCTTTAAACTATTAAATGGAAAACAACATTTTTTATTGGAAATTAGGATTGGAATTAAAAAAATAAACTAGTTTTATTTGATTTTCTTCGAAAAAAAACCATATACAGATCCGAAGTGTGCAAACTAATTTTTATGGTAAGGCATACGGAATACACTTTTTTTAAGAATGTAGTCTAAAATCAGAATCTGCAATAAAAATGGCGGTTGCTGTTAAAGATTTCAAAATTATTCCCCACCCTACTCTTGGGGGTTATATTTGGTGTCATTCGATAGATTTTTTTCCTTTAAGAGTGTTTTTTTTTTTAGATATTCCAGAACTCCATTTCCATCATTTTTCTAGCGTATAAGGATACTTTGATTTTTCCGATTATAGCGCCATCTACTAACAATTAGAAAAAATATCTAGAATAAAAGTTGCTAACTTTGCATAATAAATCCAAAACTGCAATAAAAAGAGGGTTACTATTTAAAAATTTAAAGCTGTCCCCACCCCACCTTCAGGGGATGAAGAGGGGAGTGGTGTTTGATGCCGTTCGATAGATTTTTGAAAAATATTGAACACGTGCTTTTCAGTTTTTCGATCCGTTGATTCTTTCACGAAATATTCGATCATCCCCCTACTTTCGACACATCCTATATGTCAGTTGGATCCATTTATGGATTTTCATTTCCACAACTCATTGAATTTAGGGAATGGAAAAGTTTAGGGTTTATCGTTTAAAAGTAAAGAAAGAGCACATTAGAAAGAATGATGGTGGCATTTCCGCTATGCTATTAAGACAAAACATGAGACAGTTAAACTGCACTGATGTTTAATTAAAGTTCACAAAATAAATCTATTTTAACGATACATAAAGCAATCTGTTGTTGTTTGGCAAGCCCATGGCCCATTTTAACATTGTCCGACATATAGTATTCAATTTTGTTGTGGTCGTAACTAGGTTTATTTGATCATTTATTATGCTTTAATATTTAAAGCTCAATCATATCTTCCATAAAGGGTAAAACTAAAACAGGCGCCTATAAAATATATAGAGAATAGAGCGTCTACAAGCTTGGAACTCGTTTTATGTTCCATAGGGTAATAAAGCAGAATAATTTCTAGCAGTTTATTAGCATGTAATATTTCAGCAGGGATACACATACATATAAATTATTTATAGGCATTATTAATGCAGTTTTCACAATTCATTGTTTTAATATTGTTAAGGTTGCATAAAAATCAATAAACTAGCACTATAAACAGCAAGGAAAATTTTGGATAATTTCGTATCTGAATGTAACTTTTAAAAATCTATTAAAAATTTTTAAATATTTTTTACTATAATTTAAGATTAAAAATTAAAAATCCGAATGGTACATATAGTCCAAGTAATGAAGCTTAAAATAGGACAAAACCTCGCAATTTTTACAGAATGGATCGATTTGCTTAAAAATTTGAGAATAAGTAGTGAATAGTCCAAGGATCAAAATCTATATGATGCTGAAAGGCGCTTTTACCATGGGGTTGGTTGTCACCCCATCTCGGGGGTGGAAATTTTTTATTATATTTTGACCTCAAGAGTTAGTAAAAACATTAATTCTAAGCAAAAAACGTTCTATATATTTTTTTGATAAAATTAATAGTTTTCGATTTATTCGCTATCGAAAGTGTTAGTTTTATATCGAAAAAATCAATGTTGTTAATAAGTTTTCGGCTAATAACTCCAAAAGTTTTCGTTTTATCAAAACAACTTTACTTAACAAAAATGTACCTTTTGAAACATTAAACAAAAAAGTTCACTTTAGTTATTTTTTAAACCAATAGTAATCAAGGTATACATTATTAAATGTAAGCTCTTCTTCGTCAAATGCTAAATACTATAGTTTCAAAGTCAAAAGACGGGAAAACTATTCATTTTTCGAGAATAACTCGTTTAAACTAATTTAAAGCATTTTAAAATATCTATCAACAGAAATAAAAACAAAGTCTTTAGCTCAAAAATTAAGTGACGTATATTGAAAAGAATGTTAGTCCCTACTTTTTTCAGCGAAAAAGTGATCCGAAGCAACCTCCTAATCACCACCCTAATTAAAATTAGTCATTAACCTTATTTGGTCTTCTTTATTTTTATATTATTAATAGGTTCTACAAGTTTGACTGGCTTAGAATGATTAGTTTTTAAAAAAATGGAGTTAGAAGCGAATAACGATTTTTTGTAGTTTGAAAAAAAATGGCTTTTTCTTCAGAATAGAAAGATTAGCATCAGAGAAACGAAAAAATGTTTAAATACGAAATTGTAGCGTATCTAGTTCTCAAAAAACTGGTTTGCAAAAATTTTTACTACAGTAAAAATTTAGTGAGCTATTGATAATTAAAACTTGTAATAACATGCAAAAACCACCTTTACCAACCCTTTCAAAGTCACCTCTTTTTGCGACTGAGGATTTTAAAAAGAATTAATATTAATAGGCTTATATAACTTATAAATATCTACAAAATTCTATTTTGCCAAACTATCTAAGATATAAAATAGAAAAGTTACGGTTAAAAAATCAATATATATTTTTGAAAAAAAAAGGAGAAATCCAATTGGAAGGATAATAATGTAAGTTAACGATGTTGTTAGTCATTGGTCTTATTCATTCTTCTTTATTTATGTATTATTAATAGAATTATGTATTAGAAGTTTGACTGGCTTAGAAAGACTAGTTTTTTAAAAACTGGAGTTAAAAGCGAATGATGAATTTTTGTAGTTTGGTAAAAATGTCGATTTCTTCAGAATAGAAAGATTAGCATCACAGATAAGAAAAAATGTTTAAATATGAAATTGTAGGTTATTTAATTCCCAAGAAATTGGTTTGAGAAAATTTTTTCTACGGCAAAAATTGAGTGAATCGTAAATTAGTATATTATTGAAAATCACTTATTTTTTCGATATAAAACTAACACTTTCGATAGCGAATAAATCGAAAACTATTCATTTTATCAAAAAAATGTATAGAACATTTTTTGCTTGGGATGAATGTTTTTATTAACTTTTGCGGTCAAATTATAATAAAAAATTTCCACCCCCGGGATGGGGTGGCAACCACCCCCATGGTAAAAGCGCCTTTCGGCATCATGTAGATTTTAATCCTTGCACTATCCACTACTTGTTCTCAAATTTTCAAGCAAATCTATCCATTCTGTAAAAATTGCGAGGTGAAAAGCTTCAGTTCCTGGACTAATAAGTTTTCAAAAATTCTGTAAAAATATCAAAATATAGCTGGTAAACTAAAATAGAATTTAACTTGAAATATATGGGTTCTCGCAATAATTTTCGAAACTTTCTTCAGCAATAAAAATTAGCTTCTGCAGATAAAAAGTTGTACAAAGCCAAGACCCACCCAGGGTTGTAGCACTACGTGATGATGATGGGTCTCTAAAGTCGTGTTTCAGGATAAACAGCGACTTTTGTTAGAAATTTCTTAGTCACACAATATGATTATCTACCGTACCTTCTCTGAGTATATTAAGTCAAAAGCTTGCTATGTTCGATAAAACACATTGTATTAAATTTCCAAATTTATTTTATAAATTTTCTTCTGTTTTTCTTAACCTCCAAGACATAAATCATTAAATTAAAATAACTGCCAAGAATTGGCATTTTGAGTTTCTAGAAAAGAACTAAAAGCTAACATGATTTTAAACGGATAAAGTCATCGACATTGAATCAATTATTTAACAACTCAATTGTAGCCTTGTCCTTAAACCCATCGATTATTTTTCGAATGACTTATTCTCAACTTCCAAACACAATAAGAGAAACCGAAGTTTAAAAGTTTAAGTAGCGAACAAAGGAAAAGTTTTATTGTCGGACTCTAAAGAGCGGAACTTGCTCTGCAGATACGTGTGGAGGTAGCTGGGAAGGATTTATTCAATATAATGGTAAAATAGCAAGTCTTTCTATTCTTGTTTTAAGATAAAACTGACGAAGACTTTTCGTTTATAATTTCGCAAAGTTTATGTGTTATTGCGTCGACGCTCCTTCAATACTTAGAGTAGATTTATTGATGGATTTTTATGTAGTTTTGTCTTCTGAATCCAAATCTGAAATCGGCATTTCGATATATCTAACCGTCTTTGAGATAATCGACCTCAAAGTCTAAAATGCGACGTCACAATCCTTTTATTTTCCACCGACACACTAAACGTCAGCTGAAATCGTTTATAGTAAGTAGGCTTCTTCTCTTCTTAACGTGCCCTATCAAGTCCCCTTGACGTTGGCGATTAACATGGCAAAACTGTCTCTGTCTCGAGCTATTCTAAATAGTTGTTCTGCTTTCTTTATTCCTGTCCACTTCCGGATATTCTTCAACCAAGAGGCTTGCTTTCTACCAATTCCTCTGCGTCCTTTGATTTTACCCATCATAATAAGTTGAAGAATATTATACCGTTCTCCCCTTACTACGTGTCCAAAAGAGGCCATCTTTCTATATTTGATGTTATTAAGCAGCTCGCGGGCAGCATTTGCTCTCTTAAGGACTGCCACATTTGTCAGCATAGCCGTCCATGGTATTTTCAGTGTACGTCTGTGCAGCCACATTTCAAAGGCCTCCAAACGATTAATGGTGGATATTTTTAATGTCCATGCTTCGACACCATACAAGAGGACTGACCAAATGTAACATTTAATCATGCGCTTTCGAAGTTGCAGTTGCAAGTTATCATTACAGAAGAATGAGCTCATTTTTAAAAATGTCGTGCGGGCTATCTCATTTCTACATTTTATCTCTTTATCTGGATCTAGTTGTTCAGTAATATGGCAACCAAGATATTTAAAAGTGGGTACTCTTTGAATTATATGACCATCAACATATAACCGTGAATCTTGATGGGCCAAACGGCTAAATACCATGTATTTTGTTTTTGAACAGTTTATGTTTAGTCCAAACTCTCTTCCCACTGTGTCAATAGCATTTAAAAGGTGTTGTAATTCATTCATATCATCACTTAAAATAACTGTATCGTCTGAATATCTTATTGTATTTATCAGAATTCCATTAACTTTCACACCCCATTCCAAATTATGCAGCGCTTCTTTAAATATTTTATCTGAATATAAATTGAATAACAGTGGGGACAGTATACAACCCTGTCTGACACCTCTTTGTATTTTCCATATTTCTGTTGATTTTCCATTTAGGCAAGCTCTCGCTGTTTGACGCCAGTATAATTTTTCTATGATTCGTACATCTTGACTATCAACTCCTTTATCCTTTAATATTTTAATTAATTTCTGATGTTGTACTCGATCAAAAGCCTTATCATAGTCAATAAATACAGCAAAGACGTCTTTCCTTTGATTTCGGCATTTCTACAATAATACATTTAGTACAAAGAGTGCGGCCCGTGTTCCCAGTCCATTTCTGAAGCCAAATTGTGTTTCATCCTGATCTTCTTCACATTTATCTCTGATTCTACTGTGGATGATACGTAAGGCTCGATACGATAAGTGTGGCTCAGAAGGCGTATCATTCTATAATCGCTACAGTGTTGTTTTTTTGGTAGGGTTATGTATTCGGACTTTAACCAATCTTCAGGGATATCACCAGTCGAATAAACATCATTGAAAAGTTTGACTAGAATTCCAATGTTTTCCTCATTTATGAACTTTAACATTTCTGTAGGTATGTTGTCAGGACCAACGGCTTTCTTGTTTTTTGCCAATTTTATAGCATGTAGTATTTCTGATTTCAGTATTTCTGGTCCTTCACCTTCATCTAAAGTCTCCAGTTCTTCGGGTCTATCATCATTATAAAGTTCATTTACATAATTATACCAGGTAGTTCGAATTTTTTGTTCGTCTATTATCATTTTTTCCGACGAAACCGTTACAGTATGTGGAGTTTTCTTATGATCATGTTTTTCATTCAAATTTTCTAATTCCTTGCATTTATCCTCCATCCATTTTTCTTTAGCTACCTTTATTTTTTGTTTAATTAGTTTCTGTTTTTCTTTGTATTCTGTCTTGTTATCTTTTAGTTTTCTTCTCTGCTCCATCAATTCCAGGATTTCATCTGTCATCCATTGTTGTTTTTTGTGCCTCTGCATCGTTGTTGTATATTTTTCCATTACTTTCCAGGTAAGATCTTTAAACGTGTTCCATATTTCTGTATTGTTTTCATTTGTTGAATTCTTTAACTAATTATTCAGGTCATTTTCTATTAGCGTTTTGTTGGATGCTGAGATATGTTATTTTGGTGATTTGGGGCTTTCTTCGACTTTTTTGAGCTTCACTTGGATGTCAGCTATTAGAGGGTTATGGTCTGAACCGATATCTGCACCAGGATATGTCGTTGATCTCTTGACACCATTCTTAAATCTCTTGTTTACTAGAATATAATCTATCTGATTTCTAATTATATGAAGTGAGTTATCTCCTGGTCCCTTCCATGTGTATAATCTTCTTTTGTGTAATTTGAACCATGTATTTGCGATTATCATGTCATGTTCTTGACAGAACTGGTATAATCTATCGCCTCTTTCATTGCTCTCCCCTAGTCCATATTTACCTACCAGGTCAGATCTTCGTCCTTGACAAATTTTCGCGTTAAAATCTCAAATAATATATGTGATTTCGTTCCTTTTTAGATTGTTAAGTGTCTGTTTTAATTGATGTTGAATCATTTAGAATCATTCAACGTCATTGTCATATTTCTTTTCTGAAGTAGGGGCATATATCTGGATAACATTGACATTAAATGGTTTACTATTTAATTGGAGTATAGCTAGTCTGTCATTCACAGGTACCAAATTTTTCACATATTTCTTGAATTTAGATGTTATAAATATGCCAACTCCATTCCTATGATGTACGTCATCTTCTACACTTCCAGAATAGTATAGTGTGCCTTCATCTTGTTCATATGATCCCGCTCCAGGCCAGCGGAGCTCACTGATGCCCATTATATCAATTTTTAAGCGTTTAACCTCTTGAACTAAGTTAATGAGCTTGACTGCTGCATAGAGGCTTTTAACATTCCATGTGCCTAATATGATTGGACTACTACACATTTTTAAAGTTGTCGTACTTTTTAAATTGTAGGGGTTTCGTGTGGTGACGACCGGGAAGGCCCTACACTCTGGTGCGCGCTCTTCCCTGCCGGATCTTGGTTTCCGAGATCCATGATCAGTAATACTCTGATTATATTTGGATTGTGCCATGTTAACTTTACTCGGGAGAAATAATTGGAGTGGTTTCCCGTTGCCTTCCCCAATGATTTTTCTGGCGCATTATAGGTTTACTCCTGTGGGTTGGATAATCGGAAAGGATTTTTGGATATTTGGTAGGAAACTTGGATCGGGACATGACCTTTGGATTTGGGGGATAGTCATGGCTTGCGTGAGCAGGGTCGCGTCCCTGAAATAGATCTGACTTACACCGGGATCGTATAAGTGTATCTATCCGCTACTACTAGTAGGTAGGCTAGTTTCTTTAAACTGAATTTGTTAAGCAAAGCATAGTAGGTTATTTACATTTGAGTTTGATATTTCGTGAATGTCAAACTAAATTTTAAATTAAGTATTAATAAAATATCATTGACATTTGATAGTGAATTTAATTATTATATAAAAGAAATATGATGTTCACAAATAAAATTTGAGTATATATTATTATTGAAAGCAATAATTTACTAATAACTTTACAAAGGTTTATACGAGTATACGACCTCCCCTTTAATGGGAATACCTAATGATAAATAGACTGTTCCATTTGTTATGAAATTAAAATTGTTACGCTAAACTCAGACACAACTTTCTAATGATTTTAGTAGGTAATTTTTTTGTTTTTTGTCAATTTTGAAATTGGCAAAATTACTAATTATTTAGTAATTATTAACTACTTAGTAATTATTTTTTTGTCGAATTGGCAAAATTACTGACTAAAATCACTAGCCAGTTGTGTCTGAGTTTAGCGAACCGAATATATGAAATGTTGTTTGGAATAAAAAATTATGATTAACTATTTAGATGGGAAATAAGCAACAATTAACTTAAAAAAAAATAATTTTATTAACGCTTCGACGCCCAAATTGGGTGTCGTTGTATTTTGTATTTTGACAACGACACTACGTCACGTTTTGTAACGTGACAAACGTTAATAAAATTATTATTTTCAAGTTAATTGTGGCTTATTTCCCATCTAAATAGTTAATTATAAAAATGCCACAAGGAAATAGCTTCAGAACAACAATAAAAAATTATGGTGTTTTATGTGCAATTACATCCTTCTAATGGAAAAAAATATTTGAAGATTTTTCTCAAATTATGGATACTAACAACATTTTCATTTATAACTCGTTTATTTTTAATTTGACGAAGAAAAGTTATTCTTCATAAAAAGCTCTTCATGGTCTAAGAATTATGATGCAACCATCATATATCAAATTTTATTAATTTTATACGAGGTATATAAAAAATATGAATTTCGATCAAGAGTTAAGCACCTTTATAATTCACAACATTTAAATTAGAATGATATAATTGCACATTAAAACATAATTTTTAATTTTGAACAACTTTTCATAATAGCAAATTTTCCATATTATGAATTAAAATAATAAAAAAAAATAAGTCGACCACAAACCTCCGAGTAAGGCGGTCGCATTCAGTCCAGAATATTTTAAAACATTTTATATTGTAAACGTTAATTTCGATTTGTGTACAAAATGTGATTATTTAAATGTGATTTTAATTACCTACATGTTTTAATATCAGTAATTTGAACGTCTCCGTAAACTTGTTCTAATAAATAAATTCAGTTTTTATTTTTAATTACATTTTTACATTTTAAAAGTAAATAAGTGTTTTGGAATCGAGCTAGTTATCATAAGGCAATTAGTGATAATAACTGAAGAAAATATTCAACAATTTCATACCAGTGGAGTGGAGTTAAAAAGGGATATCAAATGAAATGGTTTGCCAACTCATCAATCCGGATATCAGGTGAATAACAATAATATGTCTTATCAACAATATTTTTTTCCTACGTCAATGTCACAGCCCCAAACGGGTTACCATGATCAAAATCAACAGGCCATATATCAGCAAATGCCAGGCTCATCTACTCAAATGCAACCAATTTTCCCACAATATCTTTCACAACCAAATCCTTTACCTCTCCCCCCACACTTAGTATATCAAAATCCACAAAATCCACAGGTAGTCCAACACATGAATGAACAAGCAGCTCCTAACTCTGAATCTGAAGATAAATGGGAGAAAGTAACAAATAAAAAACGAATAAGAAGTCCCGAAGTGGAAATATTCAGGAAACAAACAAAATTAACCCTGCTGTCCCGTTCGAGTCAACTACACAAATGTACTGTTCGGGTCAATATGACCCAACTATGGTTTACGCTCCTTAATCGAAATAAAATAAGCTAATGGTGATAAATAAAACTTAAAAACAAGAAATTATGGTTAATTAAACAAAAGTTATGTTGTTAATGCAAATTAAACCTTATTAACAAAAATAAAAGGCATTTTTTCTTTCAAAAAAGCCTGGTAACAAATATCTACAAAAATTTAATTCAGTTTACAACTGGGACAGTAATAAAAAGAATGGATTTTACAAATATGTTAGTGATATATAATATACAACATAATAATTAGTCTTGTTATCGTTTTTAGGGCAAGTTTACAACGTGTTCCTTTAGCAGGCGGAGTTAGATTGTCCATAGACGGTTCACTAGCATTTCCATCTTGTTTACTGGTTCCTGCTCGTGTCCTTTTTACCAGTTCGTGAGAGCCTTTACTTATTGGTATATCTTTTCTGGAAATGATGACTGGTTTCATTAGTTTTTCCAAATTCTCCAAGAAAAATTTGCCGTTTTCCCAATTTATTGGTATTCCATTGGAAAATTCTTGATGCCCATAACACGAACGCGTTGTCGGCAGAAATGTCCAGCAGATTAGAAAAAACAATCATTGGCCAGCGATTTATCTCTTCTCACATGTATACATGCCAACAAGCTAATTTACAGTAGCCACTGTTGGAATTGTAATCTAAAATAATTTGGGGCTTTTTCATTTGATGAAAGTGATGCATGATGCATTGATTCATGATGCAAAGTACTCATAAGAACAACATTTCTATTATTTTTAGGAATATTGTCAACAACATTGGTATCTTGCATGAAGCAAAAAAGACGAGATATGAACTTCTTTGTTCGCGATTTTTGCTGAAAGCTCCGGTTTATTTTACTTATAATCCCCGACATTTTATCTACTTTGTTTTAGAAGGAATTGTCCTAAATTTTACGATATAAAAAAGTTATTACACGTAATATTGTGGCCTTCCAAATCACTACTCAAGTCACACATCACACGCATTCTTGTATAGATCTGCAATTTTTGAGGCATAAGAAGTTTTACTGTTCATAATTACAGAAAACCCAAACTTTTGTGCCATATTTCGCTGGCTTGCTTCGAATGTACTATTTGAAGGAAGAGCGGCCTCTAAAGGCAACTAATTGCTTATCGACGGTAACATTTTCATCAGGGTTAAAAAATGTTGGTACATTTTCTACCTATGTTTCATAAATTTTACGTATTGCAGCAAGTTTATCAAAACGCCTCCTATCCTGTCTAGTAGTTTTGTTATCAAAACGTATTACTTACAAACTTTTTGTAAATATATCAAGCGACATTGTTGATTGAAATATACTACGACCCGTTTCTTCATTTTACAAACTTTTAGTTGATTCAGCATAGGACTTATAAACACGAGCTAAAAATAAAAGACCAATGTATACTTGGACTTGGAAATCAACTTTATTCATGTCTTTCCAGTTGGTTCCAAAGACATGCTGTCCGTCCATGTTGGTCATATTTATAATTTGGTTTGCAACATCGTCCAGCTATACTACAGTTTATTTTACAAGTTTTAACTTGCAGAAACCTGTTTTTATTTACAAACGTATCCGGCTGACAAACACACAGTTACTGCAAATATAGAATACTGCCAACTAAACACACATACACATACAACGGTAACTTTTAATGGTTGAAATACGCGGGTCACATTGACCCGAACGTACCCTAGGCAACAATTTCATTTTTATCAAAAAAATCAGGAAGTTGATTGTTTATCTCATATGCAATTTAAAGACCTCATATTAGGTAATAAAGTCACGAATCACCAAATAGTTACGCCGCGTAATAATTTGTAAAATAAGAAATAAATTATTTTTTGGGTCAAATAGACCCGAACAGGACAGCAGGGTTAAGTGATTATTGGCTGCAAAAGCCACTAGAAACAAAAAACTCGTATAGTATGCTTACAGAAGAAAACGAAGAAAGCCAAGACGAAGCAAAAGATCAAGAAAACAATACAAAACATGTACCCAAGCCCCCACCGATAACCATATATAATGTAGGTGTTGTCCAACACATTCATGATCTACTTAAACAAACCACAGGAGATAAATACACTATTAAAACCATTAGTTATGAAACAGTAAAAGTTCAAGTCGTTGAGGCCGAACATTTTAAAACATTGATCACTGAACTTGATAAAAGGAATACTCAATACCATACTTTTAGGCCAAAAAGCGAAAAAACATTCAGGTTTGTCATAAAAGGACTGCATCATGGTACAGATACTGATGACATAAAGGCAAATCTAGCAGCACAAGGCCACGAAGCAGTGAACATTCACAATATAAAACATTATGTATCAAAAACCCCCTTGCCAATGTTTTTCATTGATATCGTATCGAAGGAAAACAACAAAGAGGTTTATAAAATAGAAAAATTAGGAAACAATATCATCAAATGCGAACCTCCTCGTACGAAAAGAACAATCCCCCAGTGTACAAGATGCCAAGACTACGGACACACCAAAACATACTGCCGCAAAGTACACAGATGCGTAAAATGTACAGGCAATCACGAAACAAAAGATTGTCCTCGGAAATCACGTGATGACAAAGTAAAATGTGTCAATTGTAACGGTGACCACCCGGCTAACTATAGAGGATGCCAAGTTCACATTCAACTACAGCAGAAGCTATATCCTACACTAAGAGAGAAAAGAATCATGCAACCGCATATCCAAACAAATAATACTCAACAAATACAACCTGATTTAACCTATGCTCAAATAGTCAACAAAAATCAACCACAGTGTAGCTATAACAACCCAACAATACCAGGACCTAACCAACCTAATAACAACTTAGCCAAGCTGGAAGAAATGATGCAAAAACTCATGGAGCAAATGGGCACAATGCTCAATTTGCTTACTACTGTCATCAATAAGATTGCTTAATGGCTTCACAACTTAAATATAAAATAGTAGTCTGGAACGCAAATGGCCTTTATCAACGGGCTAAAGAACTCAAAACATTCATACTTAATCAAAATATTGATATATTATTAATTTCTGAGACACACTTTACAGAAAAACACTACATGCGGATTCCCAACTACAAGTTGTATTATACAAATCACTCAGACGGTAGAGCTCACGGTGGAAGCGCCATGATTATACGTGATTCTATTAAACACTCCGAAATGGAAAAATATAACAAAGACTACCTGCAAGCAACCAGCTTAACAATTGAGGAAGCACACGGCCCAATAACAATATCTGCCTTATACTGCCCACCTAAACATGTCGTTAAAAAAGAACATTTCCTAAAATATTTTAACACTCTAGGGAACAAATTCATTGCAGGTGGAGATTATAATTCAAAACATCCGATGTGGGGTTCTAGACTAACAACACCAAGAGGCAGAGAATTAGCTAAAGCAATGGTAGAAAATAACCTGCAACAAATTTCTACTGGCGAACCAACTTATTGGCCGTCTGATTTAAACAAAATACCTGATGTCATTGACTTCTGCATCACAAAAGGCATCGATACCAAAAAATGTAAAGCTGAATCATGCTTTGATTTATCATCAGACCACTCACCCTTTATAATAACAATCTCCGAAAAAATCTTAAACAAAGAACATCAACCAACTTTGCATAACACCAAGACTAACTGGTCCCAATTTAGAGAAAAACTAGACAGCCTGATCTCACTAAATCTGTCCTTGAAAAATGAACTCGAACTTGAATCAGCTGTAGATAAACTAACAGAAAGCATACAAATTGCTGCATGGTACGCGACTCCCAGCTACGAACCATCTCAAAACAGAAATAATGTGTCTCCCACAATTAAACAAAAATTTTTAGAAAAACGACAATTACGTAAAAATTGGCAACAGTCAAGAACGGCAGAAAATAAGAAAAAACTTAACAAAGCAACAAAGGAATTAAAGGAATTAATCCATGAAGAAGAAAACCATGGAATACAAGAATATTTAGAAAATTTAACACCAACTGAAGTTACAGATTATTCACTCTGGAAAGCCACGAAAAAGCTCAAACGGCCCCAACAGCATAACCCACCAATCAAAGATGAGGCAAACACCTGGGCTAGGAACGACAAAGAAAAAGCTGATCTTTTTGGCAAGTACCTTCAAAAAGTATTTACGCCATACCCTTCTACAGTATCTACAGAGGAAGAAACAGAACTAACCAGATTCCTAACAGCACCGTTTCAAATGGATCTGCCCCACACGAAATTTACAGTCAACCAAGTAAAACAAACAATAATAGATGAAATCAACATCAAAAAAGCCCCTGGATTTGACCTAATCTCTGGCAAGATTCTAAAAGAAGTCTCGGATAAGTGCATAAAACTAATCACCTTTATATTTAATGCAATTCTGCGCCTAAAGTACTTCCCTAGTTCATGGAAAGTGGCACAAATCCTAATGATCCTTAAACCAGGAAAAAGACCGGAAAATGCATCTTCATACCGGCCTATAAGCCTTTTGCCTATGATTAGCAAAGTCTTTGAAAAAATGTACGTAAAAGGTTGAAAACGATAATAGACGAAAATAAAATAATTCCAGAACACCAATTCGGTTTCCGAGACAAACACGGAACCATAGAACAAGTGCATAGGCTAGTCAACCAAATAAACAAGGATTTTTAACTCCAAAAGATACTGTTCTGCTGCTTTCCTTGACATATCTCAGGCTTTTGACAAGGTATGGCACATAGGGCTACAAATAAAATTAAAGAAGCTTCTACCCTATCCTCACTTCCAGCTCTTAAAATCCTACATAGAAAATAGACACTTCCTTGTGAAGCACGGTACCGAGCACACCAAGATATATCCCATTCACTCAGGCATCCCACAAGGCAGCGTTCTCGGCCCAATTCTGTATCTTTTATACACAGCGGACATTCCAACATCTAGTACAACTACAGTTGCAACGTATGCAGACGACACTGCTATCCTGGCATCCCACACAGATCCAACAACAGCATCAAGGAATCTTCAATCAAACCTAAATAGAATTCAGCAATGGATGAAAGTATGGCGCATCAAATCTAATGGAACTAAATCATTACATGTAACATTCACGCTACGCAGAGAAACATGCCCCCCTGTATATATTGATAATTGTCTAATTCCTCAATCCGAGGACGCCAAATATCTTGGCATGCACTTGGACCGCTGCCTTACTTGGAAAAAACATATTTTTACAAAACGAAAACAGCTTGGACTTAAATTGAGAAATATGTATTGGCTCATTGGACGCAATTCCAAACTATCTCTGGATAACAAAATTTTACTCTACAAGTCCATCCTCAAGCCCATATGGACTTATGGGATTCAGCTATGGGGCACTGCTAGCGTCTCCAATACAAACATCTTACAGAGATTTCAAAACAAGGTGCTGCGTTCCATAGTCAATGCGCCATACTATGTATCCAACGAGGTGATTCAACACGACATCCCCCTAGAATCTGTGAAAGAAGCCATACAACGTTTTAGTGTTAAATACTTTGAACGAGTGTTAGTGCATCCTAATGCGTTTTCCAGACAATTAAATGTGCGGGACGTCTTTGAAGTGCGTAGACTAAAACGGCAACTGCCGTCCGACTTAACCAACTGAACGTAATCGAAAGTGTGTTCAGACTGATAAAATTTTAGTTTTAGAGTTGTAAAGAGGTTACTCACTGGAGTAACTCTCTACATGTCTATATTTTTTACCATAACAAATGCTTAATGCCCAATGGGCAGATTGTTGTACTCAATGGAGTTAATAAAAAAAAAATGAATTAAAATACGTAAATAAACAAAATTTTCGTTATGATAATGCTCGCATTTTCAGCTTGTTTTTTATAATATACCTATTGCTAATACGTTACTCAAAAAGTCTTAACCATTATAAAATTTTCATTTAGTAAGGTATTAAAAGTTTAGGCTTAATATGGGGGGCTATCAACCTAATGAAAATAAAGATTCCAGAATTGTTGCAGAAATTTGTGATCTTAACCGATTCAGTGGTAACGCTTTTTGAAGGACATTCCAAATAGCCAATCATGTTTTTTTAATAATAATAACTACAAACTTTCCCATTGTGTCAAAAATATACATAACATAATTTCTGTACTGGGAATCTTATTTGCTTTCTAAAAGAAGCTGGTTATAATTGGGCTAATAGCTAGATTCAGCAACGGCAGACATTATGTCCTGAGACCTGAGACCGAAATGAAGATGATGGGATGATATGCAAAAGGACATAAAATTCATAAAAAAACAATAAAAAGAGAAACAGAGAATTAGTAAGAGATGAAGAAACACAACTAGGGAAAGAGTTGTGAAATTTAAAATAGCGAAAGCGAAAGCGTAAGTTAAAATCCAAAGGGATAGAACGGCGATGATAATAATAATTGATGACTATAATTATCTAATGTTAAACAATCACATCTTGCAATAATATACTAAGTCAAAATTTCAACTGAGTTAAACTAAAGTTATGTTCCTTGTTTATTTTACGTCACAAAATGCTTAAACTATAAATCTTCTTGTTCTTTAGCCCGTTTGCATCCACTCCCGAACAAAGACCTCCTCATGAGCTCTCTACTCTTCTCTGAGTTGTGCTATTTGGTGCCAGTTTCTCCCCACATTTGCTTTGATGACGTCTAGACATCGTTTTTGTGGTCTTTCTCTACTACGACTGCGTTCGCGTGATCTCCAATGTACTACCGCATTTATACTTAGTCCTCTTGGACAGGGAATTGGGCAGGGAAGTGGGCAGCGTGAATGTGTAAATAGCTCACTCTCGCTGCTGCTCGTCATGCTACTGCCATTGCACCTACATACCCAAAGAGTCGGTTTTTGTGGTGGAAGTCAAAGGAGAGGCAGCGCGAATACGAGTGGGTATTTACATTCAGCTACTCTCTCTCTCTCACTTGCCGCCGGCAAAGCGGCAAGTGAGTAAGGGAGCAAGACGATGCTGTTGTCACATTCCTTTCTTGTGAGTCGTTCGGTAATGAGTTGTGAGGACATTGGCGAGGAACTGATGTGAACACCTCATTCGCGTCGATATCATATTCCGGGCAATATTTCCGTCAACGGCAGCAGCAGTGGCAATAGCTGAGTATAAATCCGGCATACAATGTTTCTCGTCCAGCCGTCGTTGTTGTGCCGTGCCACGTGCCCTATCCAGTCCCATTTCATTTGCGCAATTCTTCGCACTTCTTCATTTCGTATTATGTTCTCTCAAAAATACTCCCAACCGGTGGCGCCCAAAATCCTGACAGCCAAAATACCGACAGCCAAAATCCGACAGCCAAAATCCCGACGGCAAAACACCGACACGCTAGAATCCCGACAGCCAGAATCCCGACAGGCCAAAATCCCGACATGCAACAATCCTCGCATAAGCAAAAATCCCGACCACTACATTTTGAATAGTTATTGTTTCCTTTTCAAATGCAATACCAAATCATATTATACAGTATTGAAATTGAAAAATTAATTACTTACTAAAAGTACGGGTACTAATTATTATGTATTTTAAAAGAAAAAATCATTAAACACTTTATTTTATAATATAAAAGCTATACTAATTGAAATAGAAGGTTCTAAGTGACATGATAATATGTATTATATGAAAGTAAACTTAAATTCAGGATTGGATTACACATATATTATTGGACTATATTGGCAAAAAAAATTAATTCATATACCCATCTTAAAGGGGTGATACACACGCGAGTAAGTACGCGAACTTATGGCTCGCTATCTTTTTCGCGCGTGTATCACCGCAAGTACGCGTACTTTAAGTCCGCCGAGTAAGTACGCCGTCGATCCAAAAAGTTTGAAATCTTACTCGTAACCCGTACGTGTATCACTGCCATTAGAAATTTTATTTAGAAAATTTGTTCAAATTTAATGGTAAAGACTTTTGTTTAGTAACAAAAAATAAAAAACAGATGGCCATAAACAAAAAACCAGAAATAAATGTAATTATGTTAAAAAGGAACTTATCAAACCTGTTGGGATTCTGGCGTGTAGGGATTTTGGCCTGTCGGGATTCTGGCGTGTCGGTATTTTGGCTGTCGGGATTTTGGGGTAGACCCCCAACTCCCAACATAGTTTGTTCTATGGCCCTCTATGTTGTTCTGAATCTATTGGCTAACAACTCTGTAAGTGTCACGGTCTCCATTTCATAAGTCCTAACTGGTAGAATGCAACTGTTAAATACCCTTTTCTGTAGATTTATTGGTATCTTTTTATTTTTCAACACATCACTGAGTCTTTCTACTGCTTCCAAAGTCATTCGGATTCTTCTAGTTATCTCTGCCGTTTGATTCTGTTTGCCTAGTTTGATCGTGTGACCTAGGTATATAATATACTCTTCGACACTTGTAACTTCACTTCCATCTAAGTCGATTGTGACATTTTGATTTGTCATCCCTTTTGTTTTATTTAATTTCATTTTTAAACCGAATTTCTCAGATTCTCGTTTAAGCTCTTTCAGCATGCAGACAGAATAAGTTGCTAGACTATAAATAGGTTTTGGTAAATAAGTAAACCATTTTTGAAAATACTCATTAATTAAATTCGTATCCTTATTCAGAACTAAAAGTTTGATAAACAAGTTTACTTATATAATAAATATAACGTTTATATAAGCCTGAAATATATTCGCATAATATTACGTCATGTAATGTAGCCAACTGTAAACAGGGGCACATAAATTTGCTGAAACTCAAACACGACCTCACTGAAGACAAATTATTACAATTTACTACAAACATTATTACACACTATAAAACAAAATATAATTCAACAAAAGCTTAGAATAACTTTAGGAGCACAAAATACGAAACTAACAGGTACTGAATGTATTAAATGTAAAAATACCAAAACAAAACTTGTTTAGCTTAAGACCTTTCTTCGTCTTTAGGTGCCGTCCTCTTAACGAAGGTATGCGATGACTTCTGCAAAGTCTTCTCTATTTTGGACTTTTCTTATTACACTTTGAAAGTCTAATCCTGTCCATTCTTAGATGTTGCGCAGCCAGGTCATTTGTCGTATACCCGGGCCGCGTCTGCATTCTATTCTCCCTTCTATAATCATTTGAAGGAAGACATATCTGTCGCGTCTAAATATGTGTCCAAGATAAGATATTAAGATCTTTATTTATTATAAATTTTGAATTTTAAAATACTGCGTCAGTCTTTTTATTTTTCTGTTGACCGGACCAGGGTTTCAACTCACATCAACTAGAGCAGTCTCTGGCATGTACAGTAAAATTATAACTGTAATGGAAGAAGAAGATGAAGACAAATTTCACGAGCTTGTGAATTGGATGAAAGGTATTTCAAACAAGAGTTGCAGAAGTTCAATGCCAAGTACCAGGTCCCGGAAAAGCTTTAAAATTTTAAGGTGAACTTAAAAACGAAGAAACTTTAATTTACTTACTTACTTAGTCCCAAGCCTTTCTACCTTTAGTTGTAAGGCTGGTGGAGTTGAGTTAGACATTGTAGTCTCCATGCTTTCCGATCTTGTGTTAGGTTTCTTGAACTTTCCAATGTCAATCCTTTCTTCTCGACTTCTTTCCTGATTTCATCTACCCACATAACTCATAATCTTCCTCCACTGCACTCTCGTTTCTAACACTAGTTTTGTTAGTCTCTGGTTCGACATTCTATAGACGTGTTCGAACCATCTAAGTTGTCCCTCTACTATTTTTTCATTGACTGGTTCTAGTTTTAGTTTTTGTCTGATTGTTTCGTTTCGTATTTTGTGTGTTCTCTTTCTGTTTGCTATTTTTCTCAGGAACCTCATTTCCATAGCATTGACTCTGGATTTTTGTCCTCCATCAAGAAACTTTAAACATTACTTTAATTGAGTGAATAGGTACGTACTGGAGTCCAAACCGCAAAAACTAGAATTCTGTCAATTAAATTAAAACGATGTTTGAAATATGCTGGAGGAAATTTTTGAAAACACCGAATAGACCAGAGAAATTAGCAATTAAATGGCCTCTTTCGTGACATCCGTTGATACAGGTATCTAAGAACTGCCTTGGGTAAATTTGGTTACAACAATATCCAATATAAAAATTATGCAAAAGATCAAACGTACTTTTTATCTTATAAACAATATATAAATAACTAAAGATCGCTATTTGATTTTAAATATTAAAGGTGGAGACCGGTACGCTATTCGAAAAGGTGATACAATTTTACTGAAGAAGCATAGAAAATTCTTTAAAATGAGTGTTTGAAAAGTTATCTTTGTTAATTTGTTGCTTAGTTATTGGAGAAATAGCTTGAAAAGTCGATTTTTTTAAAATAATTAATAACTTTTCTAAAAATACACACAAAACTTTAATGTCACGTGAGTTTAGCAACAATATCACATGTATTCAGCTATTAAAATTTCAAGAAGTTTCCCTTAATAGTTATTGCAAAATTCATTTTGTTTATCCCAAAAAGCTTTTATCTATGGCGTTATTATGCGTAAACTATTAGGTCCACATAAATTCTGAAGACACCAAATCAAAGGGAAAGGCAGATTTTATCAAATTAGATCATTTCTTGATTAAAAAGTTTATAATAAATGTTGTAAAATAATTTTTAAAAGTAGTGTTATTTTAAGCTTATAAACAATTAAAATAACTCACACGCATTAACACGTAGGAAGTTAATTTTTTTTATTTGACATGTTGGTATTCTTATACAAACTAAAACAAAAATATAATACCCTACGACCCTTAAAACCCGAGTTGGCCACTTTTTTTTCAAAAATTCGCCGGGGCTTTGTTTATAAATATTAGAAAATTTGAAACGAAACATTGAAACGACTGAAATATCACGTTTACACAAAAAAAAATTTACAACGATTCTTGTAAAAATGAGCCATCCATGATGCGCCAAATGTGAAGGGATTAAAAGTAAAGCGATTCTTACCCTCTGGATTTTATTATCGAAAACTTAATTCACAACTACACGTTTATAAAAGGCGCAATACCTCCGGTTCTTACCAACGAAAATTGATGTTCTTTTTGCAGTGAATACTTCTTATCGGTTTGTATGGAAATTTAACGCCAAATACTAAATTCATATTTGGCGTCATTCAAAAATCGTGACGCGAGTGGTAAACTTGTGGCATACCGTATACATTTGTATCTGTAGAGTAGGGAGGGTGAGTCAAGTCCCACAGCACTTAGGCCACAATTGACCCATTGTGCATCCTCCAAGGGGGTTGTCGTCCTTAGTTCATTATCCATCCTGCCATTTCCAGCAAGGCGGCAAATCACCAGGTGGCATCTCCCCTGTATCGGCAGGTGTTATACCGTATACATATTATACTTTCATAGTAAACTTGATCCTGAATTCTCTACTGTTTGACTGGTGTCAGAGTGATTTCAACTATAAATCCTAAATTTTAAATAATTAACTGGGTTTAGGTCGTTTCAACCCTAGAGGGGTGATTTATTAAGTTTTTCTTAAAAATCAAGTGCGACACATGCTTTTATGGTAAAACTAAATATAGATTCCAAGTTTTCTATCATTGGCTAGCTTAGGGGTGGTTTCAACACTATAGGGGTGATTTTTAAATTTTTTCAAAAATCATGATACATAAGACATGTATGTTTTTATAATAAAACTAAGTATAGATTCCGAATTTTATATTAATGGTTGGGATTGGGGTGGTTTCAACCGTTTGAACTTGATTTGTTCAGTTTAAAAAAGTAGAGTACGTCATATGCTTTTATGGAAAAACTGAGTATAGATTCAAAATTTTATATTATTGGTTGGGCTCGGGGTGGTTTCAACCCTTTGGGGTTGATTTGTTTTGTTTTTTTTTAATCCATAGCGAAACATGTTTTAATACTAAAACTAAATCATTTAGATTCTGAATTTTAAATTAGTGGGGTGGTTTGGCGGTATTTGCTGGGTTTGGAGTCATTTAAATCCTATAGGGGTAGATTTATCTAGTTTTTCCAAAAAATAAAGTGCGATACGTATTTTTATGGCAAAACTAAGTATAGATTCCGAGTTTTATATCATCGGTTCGGTTCGGGGTGGTTTCAACCCTTAAGGGTTGATTTGTTCTGATTTGTTTTTATACTAAAACTAAATCATGTAGATTCCGAATTTTAAATTAGTGGGGTTATTTGGCGGTATTTGCTGGGTTTGGGGTAATTTCAACCCTATAGGGTGTCGATTTATCCAGTTTTTTTAAATAATAAAGTGCGATACGTATTTTAATGGTAAAACTAAGTATATATTCCGAATTTCATATCATTGGTTCGGTTCGGGGTGGTTTCAACCCTTAATGGTTGATTTGTTCTGTGTTTTTTAATTTAGTGCGAAACATGTGTTTATACTAAAACTAAATCATGTAGATTCCCAATTTTAAATTGGTGGGGTGGTTTGGCGGTATTTGCTGGGTTTGGGGTCATTTCAATCCTCTAGGGGTAGATTTATTTAGTTTTTCCAAAAAATAAACTGCGATACGTATTTTATGGTAAAACTAAGTATATATTCCGAATTTTATATCATTGGTTCGGGTCGAGGTGGTTTCAACCCTTTGGGGTTGATTTGGTCAGTTTTTTCAAAAAATATTGTGCGACACATTCTTTTATACTAAAACTAAATATGGATTCCGAATTTTTAATTCTTCACTGGCTTAATTGTGGTTTTTAAACTACACAGGTTGATAACATAATCGATGATTTTTTAAATGAGAATAGGGGTCAGGTGATAGCTCATTTGAAAGGGTATTCAATTTTCTATTCACGAATATAATCATTAATATAATACTTATTTATAAAGGGCTTCCAAATTTTTTTTTAATTA